>NC_091300.1:54451764-54626764 GCF_038502225.1 Cherax quadricarinatus | reverse complement strand
CTCACCCACCACCACCACATGCTCTCACAACACCAGACCAGGAGGACATCACTAATACCAGCTCACCCACCACCACCACGTGCTCTCACAACACCAGACCAAGAGGACATCACTAATACCAGCTCACCCACCACCACCACGTGCTCTCACAACACCAGACCAGGAGGACATCACTAATACCAGCTCACCCACCACCACCACGTGCTCTCACAACACCAGACCAAGAGGACATCACTAATACCAGCTCACCCACCACCACCACGTGCTCTCGTAACACCAGACCAGGAGGACGTCACTAATACCAGCTCACCCACCACCACCACGTGTTCTCGTAATACCAAACCAGGAGGACATCACTAATACTAACTCAACCACCACCACTATGTGCTCTCGTAACACCGGACCAGGAGGACATCGCTAATACCAACTCACCCACCACCACCACGTGCTCTCACAACACCAGACCAGGAGGACATCACTAATGCCAGCTCACCCACCACCACCACCACCACGTGTTCTCATAACACCAAACCATGAGACTTTAATAATACCAGCTCTCCCACCACCACCACGTGCTCTCACAACACCAGATCGGGAAACTTTACTAATACCAGCTCACCCACCACCACCACCACCACGTGTTCTCATAACACCAAACCAGGAGACTTTAATACCAGCTCATCCACCACCACCACGTGCTCTCATAACACTAAAGAAACATTGTCTGAAAATCCATTTAACGTTGTCTATATATCGACCAGAAGTTACCTGCCTATACCATTCAAGAACCTTAGACCACTTACGTCCACTATTCAGATACCACTCCATAACCATAACGAAGAGGAAGAATACTGTATATTTGAAAAGAAAAAGTATTGCTAATGTCAAGGTTAGGACCTTCCGAGGCAGCCATCATCTGCCTCGGAAGGCAGGTGACGGCTGTTCCATGGACAGCGCAGGTCTCGCGACAAGTAGACGATGGACGAGATCTTCAACATTCCTCGTTCTGAATGAGCCATACGAGTTAGCACTTCAAATACAGATAATTAAAAAAATTAGTCCTTACTGTCGCTATGCAGTTCGAGAAAGACATCTCTACGGTACATAACCCGGGCCCCTGCACCTCAGTACTTGCAATGACAATAGTGCAGAGTGCAGCACAAGGCTTTAATTCAGTTAGATATTAGCAGTGAAGACTTGAAGCGAATCATAAGTAACATTCAAAAGTTACCACATGGAAAGTAATATATTAATTTCTTCAATAAAAATAACAAGCCAAACACGGGCCAAAATTAATTTAAACTTTCCACTAAGAAATAAACTTTGAAGCAAAACTGTTAATTTAGAGACAAAAAAATCTTAAAATATACCAAAACATTAAGGTTAAAGCCGTTGAAAAGTTACATAATAAAGTTATCAGAGTTAATTATTATTATTAATGATTCGCCGGTATTCTCCCGGCCCGGGCCTTTTCCAAGTGGTGGCCCGGCCTTGGCTCCCTCTTCAGGGAGTGTCTGAGACCTAAGTCTCCCATGGGAGGAGGCACAAGTACCTCCTCATCTTTGGGACCAACTGTCCCCAGGCCTAGCCACAAGCTAGGCCTCTCTGGTCTGCCATCCCCGCCCCAAGGGGGCAAATGGGAATGACAGTCTTATGAGCTAAAAGCTCGGGCTCAGGCACCTACCCTACCCTAGAAGGGTTAGGCATGGTGTCGATCATCAGAGTTAGTGTTAAAGGTAATCAGATGTGGCACTGAAATAGTATTTCAGTTTTCCCAATTTCTTCCATAGAGAGATAAATTGGTCATGCACAAGTTAAAATTAAAACTGTTCTCTGTATAATACTGACCAGACTTCAGGGAATAATAAGTAACGGATGAAAATTAAGACATGTGCAACATCTGGGTATCTTTATTGAAGACGTTTTGCCAACCAGTGGCTTTATCAATACAAATTCTAGGACATAATTTGAAGACAGTAGAACTATATACAAAAGATGAGGTAATCAGTCCCTCAGTCTTGGAGTTGGTGTGAAGAGCACCGTAGTGGTGAAGCATCTGGAGCACAGGCAAGGAGACTGGCGCTTATATACTTACGTCAAGTGGAAAAGAAACGGGTAGCAGACGAGGGCATATTCACTGGTAGGTAACAGTGTGACTCCAGGAGTAATGTAGAGGAGTGTCTCTGGGGTGACAATCTTTGTGGAAGATGTGGGTCTAGGAAACCAGTATTGAAGCAGCGTTATTATTATTTTAATTTTACCAAGCTATATCGGCTTCTGACACTTTTGTTTCTATTGACTCTCCTGGAAAGAACTCTCTTATTGTTATTTAAATTAAAGAACAAAAAGGCACAATACTAAGTATATGTACTGGCTCTTTGTTTCGCGTTAATGTGATTTTTTAAATTGTCCAAGTAGGACCGAAACGTCGTCGTAAGCTTCTGTCTACGTGCTGATTTTTTGTGTATTATTTAAGATATTGATACATAACATTCAATTTTTTTACAGTGGTCTTGAGGGCTCATATATATTATATATACATAAAATTTACATTATTTACATTAAGTCAAACAGTAACATAATTCTAATCAGAAGAAACTCTCCCCAATTATTTTACGGAAAGTAGTTTAATAAAATTACCTCATTAAAACTTATACAACTTAATAAAGAAACTTTTGCTTGAGAATAAAGATCAACACTTAACGTTTGAAGGTGATCACGTGATTGTATATTGCAATTAATGCTCAGAAGTAATAAATAAAACTGTAACTTCTCTGCCTAAATCCAATCAAACTTTTCATTCATTTGATAAAATGCACCTGACATAAAAGTCTGAAGTCATTCAGAAATATTTCAGAAATATTTTAATCTGGGAAAAGTTCTAGACTCATGGGGCTCCAATAGTGGTATTAAAATTAGTTTTAAAGAACGGGACGTGAACTCTAGTTCCATGGATCAAGATCCGCTCACTAACTTCCTGACCCTCCCCCCGCCCCTCCTAGTAAAGCGCACTTCATTTAATTAATGCAAAAATAACTGAATTCCATTTTGAGACAGAGTTACAATGACAACCTCCTTCTAAATAACATTGACGAGTCATCACAAGTAAACCAGTCATGGGAACAGTCATTAACAATAGAACAGCTGGCGCCTGCACTTGTAAACTGATCCATCAACCCTCAGTCAGTACTAGTTCATAACCAGAACACATTCTCCACATAAACACAAGAACAATAGTGGAAGTTAGTGGAGGACAAGAGCACTGTAACTAACAATGTTATTGCTTGACATAATGTAATACAGTATTTATGGGTTTAAGAATTCATGTAAATTTAAAGGTTTCTCAGTATGATGAAAGTGGTTCTTTGAAAATTAATGAAATCTAAAAAAAAAAAAAAAAAAAAAAGCCTATCAGTATTTTCTAATCTTTTTCTTAGTTTGTATAATATTTTTTATTATATTTTATGTAAAATGTTTTTATCATACTTCATGCTTACGATGTTTAGTTATATATTTGTGTAATATTAATGTTATCATTTGCTTACACTAAATATTTCATATTTCCTTCTTATATTTCCTATTTTATGTAATGCCCTTGATGACTGTGTGTTTATACACAGAGTTGCATATATACTCTTGAAATATGTAGCGTCTATCATGTATCTGTAGTAATGTGAATTATATTGCACATAATGCAAAATTAAAACTGCTCTTGAAATAGTAATATATATTATATATATATATATATATATATATATATATATATATATATATATATATATATATCTATATATATATATATATATATATATATATATATATATATATTATTATCAGCTCCTGTATTGTTTTTTAAATTATTGCACATTGTATAAGGATTAATTCTCAGAGACCGTTCCATCCCCCACCACTTGATACCTTAGTTGAGTGTGATGCTTCAGTCGTCACTATGAATGTGTGGTCTGTAATTCAGATTTTCCTTGAATAACAAAGGTATTCCTTGTCACCTATGCTGCTAGACTTACCTTACTGATCAGTCACAGGGAATACTTTCCCATTGTCTAAGATGTAATCTCTTCTTCAAATTACCTCATCCTGCCTAAATTAGAAAGACTTTCAAAGATATCCAATAAATTCACGAGACAAATTATTTTTAACAATGTTATATGTTGCAACCGTTTATCGCTACTTGACAGACGTATCGTCTTATTGATGATTCAGACAGGTACAACAACAGGCGAATATAAAACTGAATACAACTGAAGTTGTTCCAAGGTGGTCATTTCATCAAATCTTCTAGCAAAAAATCTAGGACTGATCACCTTACAAGTAGTTCTACCTTCTCCAGTAGTGAATTCCTGTGTACTCAACTGCACAAGCCTCTTTATTGATATAATAAATGTCTATCAAATACCAAGTGTTTGACTCAGCCTACTGGAGGAACCCCATGCAAATATAGTGCCCGAAAATTTGGAATGTACCTCCTTACTCTGACCTGAACAATTCTCAGATTACCGTTGTTAGAGCCCAAGTAATCAAAATCAATCCTGTTAACTTAAATAACAATAGCATCTTATCACCAATATAATTCAACACATGTAAAAACCAAAATGAGGTTTCAGTTATTCACAACTTCAAACGTTGTATCAAATTGTTACATAAAATCTGAAAATGTTATAAATCATCAATCAAATTATTATATTGTTAGAGTGTAAACCGTAGCATTATAGTAAACAAAATTCATTAAATAGTTATCCATTAGTTATTAGTGGGTCCCGCCTCTTGTGTCGTCAACATTGTCTCCGCTTCACCCTGATAGTATACAAGTCTCTATACTCTCCATACTCCGTGTTTAGCGCTTCCCCCTTGATTATAATAATAATAATCTCCATACTCCGTTGTTCCTTACTACAGAGCAAGACTTTTCCAGGCTGAGGGACTGACCACCTCAAATCTAAGTCTTCATTGGTGATGGACTGATTACATCGTTTTTTTATACTATTATTATTATTATTATTATTAAAGATTAGCCGGTATTCTCCCGGCCCGGGCCTTTTCCAAGTGGTGGCCCGGCCTTGGCTCCCTCTTTAGGGAGTGTCTGAGACCTAAGTCTCCCATGGGAGGAGGCACAAGTACCTCATCTGTGGGACCAACTGTCCCCAGGCCTAGCCACAAGCTAGGCCTCTCTGGTCTGCCATCCCCGCCCCAAGGGGGCTAATGGGAATGACAGTCTTATGAGCTAAAGGCTCGGGCTCAGGCACCTACCCTACCCTAGAAGGGTTAGGCATGGTGTCGATCGTTTTTTTTTATACCTCGAATGTTGAATCTTCTGTACTCGACTGAAGAAGCCTACCGTGTAGGTGAACATTATAGAATAAAGATACCTAACTGTCGCACATGTGTCTTATCAACCTGTCGGTACTATATATCATTACCGTAGTTATTAATTTTAAGGCTGCACGAAATGGTCTACATAAAACAAGGCGGTGTTACTTTAGCGTACGGTCTACCGCAGGGTACGTAGTCTGCGCCAATAACATCACCTAACCTAACCACGTTAGGTTAGATAAGGTTTAGTGTGAAAGTGCTGGTAGACCGCATGTTAAAGTCTGAAAGCGCTGGTAGACCGCACACTAAAGTGTGAAAGTGCGGGTAGACCACACGCTAAAGTGTGAAACTGCTGGTAAATCGCACACTAAAGTGTGAAAGTGCTGGTAGACCGCACGCTAAAGTGAGAAAGTGCTGGTAGACCGCACGCTAAAGTGTGAAAGTGCTGGTAGACCGCACGCTAAAGTGTGAAAGTGCTTGTAGACCGCACGCTAAAGTGTGAAAGTGCTGGTAGACCACATGCTAAAGTGTGAAAGTGCTGGTAGACCACACGCTAAAGTGTGAAAGTGCTGGTAGACCACACGCTAAAGTGTGAAAGTGCGGGTAGACCGCAGGCTAAAGTGTGAAAGTGCTGGTAGACCGCACGTTAAAGTGAGAAAGTGCTGGTAGACCGCACGCTAAAGTGTGAAAGTGCTTGTAGACCGCACGCTAAAATGTGAAAGTGCTGGTAGACCGCCCGCTAAAGTGTGAAAGTGCTGGTAGACCGCACGCTGAAGTGTGAAAGTGCTGGTAGACCGCACGCTGGTGTGAAAGTGCTGGTAGACCGCACGCTAAAGTGTGAAAGTGCTGGTAGACCGCACGCTGGTGTGAAAGTGCTGGTAGACCGCACGCTGAAGTGTGAAAGTGCTGGTAGACAGCACGCTGGTGTGAAAGTGCTGGTAGACCGCACGCTGAAGTGTGAAAGTGCTGGTAGACCGCACGCTGGTGTGAAAGTGCTGGTAGACCGCACGCTGAAGTGTGAAAGTGCTGGTAGACCGCACGCTGGTGTGAAAGTGCTGGTAGACCGCACGCTGAAGTGTGAAAGTGCTGGTAGACCGCACGATAAAGTGTGAAAGTGCTGGTAGACCGCACGATAAAGTGTGAAAGTGCTGGTAGACCGCACGCTGAAGTGTGAAAGTGCTGGTAGACCGCACGCTGAAGTGTGAAAGTGCTGGTAGACCGCACGATAAAGTGTGAAAGTGCTGGTAGACCGCACGATAAAGTGTGAAAGTGCTGGTAGACCGCACGATAAAGTGTGAAAGTGCTGGTAGACCGCACGATAAAGTGTGAAAGTGCTGGTAGACCGCACGATAAAGTGTGAAAGTGCTGGTAGACCGCACGATAAAGTGTGAAAGTGCTGGTAGACCGCACGATAAAGTGTGAAAGTGCTGGTAGACCGCACGATAAAGTGTGAAAGTGCTGGTAGACCGCACGATAAAGTGTGAAAGTGCTGGTAGACCGCACGATAAAGTGTGAAAGTGCTGGTAGACCGCACGATAAAGTGTGAAAGTGCTGGTAGACCGCACGATAAAGTTTGAAAGTGCTGGTAGACCGCACGATAAAGTGTGAAAGTGCTGGTAGACCGCACGATAAAGTGTGAAAGTGCTGGTAGACCGCACGATAAAGTGTGAAAGTGCTGGTAGACCGCACGATAAAGTGTGAAAGTGCTGGTAGACCGCACGATAAAGTGTGAAAGTGCTGGTAGACCGCACGATAAAGTGTGAAAGTGCTGGTAGACCGCACGATAAAGTGTGAAAGTGCTGGTAGACCGCACGATAAAGTGTGAAAGTGCTGTTAGACCGCACGAAAAAGTGTGAAAGTGCTGGTAGACCGCACGATAAAGTGTGAAAGTGCTGGTAGACCGCACGATAAAGTGTGAAAGTGCTGGTAGACCGCACGATAAAGTGTGAAAGTGCTGGTAGACCGCACGATAAAGTGTGAAAGTGCTGGTAGACCGCACGATAAAGTGTGAAAGTGCTGGTAGACCGCACGATAAAGTGTGAAAGTGCTGGTAGACCGCACGATAAAGTGTGAAAGTGCTGGTAGACCGCACGATAAAGTGTGAAAGTGCTGGTAGACCAGGAGCTGCACCTGGGGCCAGGAGCTGCACCTGGGGCCCAGGAGCTGCACCTGGGGCCAGGAGCTGCACCTGGGGCCAGGAGCTGCACCTGGGGCCCAGGAGCTGCACCTGGGGCCAGGAGCTGCACCTGGGGCCCAGGAGCTGCACCTGGGTCTTAATCATCGTGAACTAAGTAGTGAATATAATAATTTTATTTCCTTTTTCTCAAGTTTAAAAACAGACATCATTCAAAGTCAAAACTAGAAACAAGTGTGTTAAGCTTGGACGACCATGTCTGTAGTAAGACACAACATTTTGGAAAGTTGAGTTATTATTAGAAAAACAGGGTAGTTAAGGGGCACAATGGTATAAATCTTGGTAAAAGACACTGACAAGTTGGTTTAGAGAGATACGTGAGCAAACATTAGGACATATTTATTAAAAAAACGTTTAGGGTCTGGGACTCCTGTCACACTGATTCCATTGTCTACCTGACCTCATCCTAATATGGCGTTCTTCACGTACCCATCTGTCACTCACGCTCCACTCTCCACCTGTATATATACTGGCTTTTTAACCTCTGTATGTTGCAAATGATCAAGGTTCCAGGACCGAAACGTTTTCTGATATGTATGTCCTAGTGTTTGCTCACGTGCCTTTCTAAATCAAGGTGCACAGTAAATACAAGTCAGGATCTGATGAGTGTACTACCTGTAATACTGATAAAAAGATTATATGGTGGAGAATAAACATTTATTGGGACAGCTTTACGAGCTGTTAGTATTAAGTCGCTATTTACTTGTAGTTTACCTGGAGAGGGTTTCGTGGGTCAACGCCCCTGCGGCTCGGTCTCAGGCCAGGCCTCATGGAGGACGAGGGTCTGATCAACTAGGATGTTATTTCTAGCCGCACGCAAACTGACGTACGAACCACATCCCGATTGGTAAGGTACAGACTTTACGTGCCTGTCCAGTGCCTTCCTGAAGACAGCCAGGGGCCTATTGGTAATCCCCCTTATGTATGCTGGACCCGAACACTTATTGCGTTGTCTCTCAGTGTAATGGTGGCGCCCCTGCTTTTCATCGGGGGAATATTACATCTCCTGCAGAGTTTTTTGCTTTAATACGAAGTGATTTTCGTGTGCAAGTTTGACCTGATAAGTTTAAATATAAGGAAATGTCTTATTTAAAGTTTATCCTGCTATTACTTTACAGAGTCTGACAGATATTAGTGGCCAAATCATTGTCCTACGTTAGTGTATGTTATTATGCCATTACTGAACTAATCCCTGTACTATCACCTCCTGGATAGTAGTTACTGCCTCATTATCGCATGTGTCCCACACAGTTCCTTGTGCTATCTTCCCAGATATCCCATTCACAATTTATTACTTGTTAATAAGATACTTACTCTTTAATAATATTTGTATTACCATTTATTCCTACTTAAGCACTGTTATAATTCTTTTATAATCTTACAAATTTTTCCCTTTGCTCCCAAACTACAAATAAAAAGCTCGTGTATGATCCTACTACACTACTGTGCAATTCCTTGTACCATCTTCCACTAGCTAGTATCAACTACCTCAAATAATATTTCTTTAGTGATATTAATTGCTCAAACTTTATGCTATAAGGCAAATCCTACTCTCAGATTAATTTCATATCATTGTGTCAGTCTATTTAAAGGTTGTTTTACCACTACTTAATTTAGTCCCCTTTACATTTCTCCTGAAATAATTCTCTATATACCAGTACAATGTACTGCCCTTTATTCAGTAACTGCTATACTCCTAGTTCTAACAACAATTTTTTTTTTTTATATTTTATTTAAAACTTCATGTACAAATATTAATAGGTACATATATAAAAAAAAAAATGAACAAGGACAAACATCAGTAAAACAATATATGAACACAAAACAATCCAGGCAACATCTGACAGTCTACTATATACAAGTTTTTAAAACATATCACAATTTAAGAAGGAATAAAGTTATAATAACAAAGGCCACAAAATGGCTATAAATAAAACTGCTAAAATTACAACCTCAACACAATAATGCTCCAAGCTTAATGACAATCACCCATAATACCACTCGCAACAAATACACCAGACCTACAATATGCATTATTAAGAAACCTGTGCTGCAACACAGGTGACCCATCATCCCTCCCCCCCCAACTCACACAACACAGGTGACCCATCATCCCTCCCCCCCCCCACTCACACACACACACATTGAAAACTAACCCTATCACCAACCTGAATAATCATGACATTAATTATCCTCAATTTAGGATTATTATGACACATGTCACTTGAGGAAACATTATTTACAACCATGAATGGTACAGGACTACCAAAATTACAATACCTTAAATAAGAATAATAATAATAGGTAATTACGTCAAAACTGATGCTGGACCACGTTACAAAAAAAGGCAAAATAACTCAGTGCTTCAAGGAAATAGTGAAAGGAAAACCCTCTCAAGAAAATTCAAATTCAATTGCAATACCAGTGCAAGTGGAACATAATACGCTACCAAAGAAATATACATGTTATATAATTTATAGGTTATACATTAATACATGTTATATATTGAATCTGCTCCTTACACCTTCCCCATCAAGGGAACTAAGCAAAACTTATCTTGCACAACCTCTCATCTGGTCACACACTAGTACCTCCAATCACACCCAACCACATCACTGCATTCCCAAGGAGGTAAGCCCGTTGAAATCCCCTGAACCCCTCCCCCCTTTTACCAACCCACTCACCCCGGCAGTTAAAGCCCCTTATAACGCCAATAAATTCCCTATTGTTAGTCCTCTATAACCCTCAGAAAAATACTCTTCCCACCTTTTCCCAAAAATGTCTCTGTTGCGACACAAATTCGATAAAACGTCGCCGCCAAAGTCCTTCTCAGCACATCCCCACCCACCTTTCCCCTCATACCCCATAAAACATATATGTAGTCCACGATGACATATGCTAAACCTCTTACCACACTCTCCTCCACACCACTCATATCAAGACTCAACGCTCGCAATACCGCCACACCTTGACCCCCCACCCTCACCACTACCTTACGCATCCATACCCTGATGCACTCCAAACCTTCACAAAAATAGACGACATGATACGCAGTCTCTTCCCCACTGCATCTGCCACACCCCCCACCCTCAATAACCCTCCTATCTCGGAGCATCGCTCCCGTTGGCAAAATCCCATGCATGAAACGGTACATAACCTCACGCGCCCTAGGTCGTATCCTTAATTTACTAAATCTTCGCCATATTACATCCCATGCATACATGGGGTAGATCCCTTCAACCGGCGCCACTACATGTCTCTCTAACAATTTACACAAAGTTCCCACCTTTACTTTTCCTGGTTCCCTGGCTAACATTAAGGCGCGTAACACTGTCTCGCATTCCTTCATTTCAGCCCCTCCATACCATTTCCTCAGGTGAGCATGTACCTTATCTAGCTGACCCTCCCTCCATCCACCTGCACTCATCACTTCCCTCTTAATAAACACACATTTCACGCGCTTTCTTAAGTCCAACAAACCCAACCCTCCCCTACATACCGGCAATGTCACTACCTCCCTTCGCAACCAGTTGCACCCTGAACCCCACAAAAATTTGAACACCATTCTAAGAATACTCGTGATCGCCGTTCCTGTTAACAGCATCACAGCCGAAACAAACCAGACTTTACTATATAGTAATACATTGATGACAATTACACGTTGCCTAAGGGTTAAATGGTGAGGACGCAGCATTCCCAACCGTCGCTGCACCTGTTCCACCATCCTATTCGAATTGCTAACCCTTGCAGCACTCAGGTCAGCCTCATACATGACACCGCAGATTTTCAGACTCCCGGTCCTCCGCTGCACAACATCACATCCCCAATCTAATCTCTCTGTCCACTCTCCCAGCCCCATGATCATTGACTTTTCCAGATTTACCTTCATCCCAGTAGCTCTCCCAAAAGTGTGTACAACTTCCCCCAAAAGTCCTAACCGTGTCTCCTCGCTTGCCAAAATAGTGGTATCATCAACATAGCCCACCAAACCAGGCCACGGCTTCAGCTCACCATCCCTCCCCCCCGTCCTTAGACGATCCTCCACCATCCTATAAAAGGGATCCTGAACACATGCAAACAATATTTGTGATAAAGGACATCCCTGCCGAAGACCCCGCTCCATGTTGACTCCCCCCCCACACACCCATTGATTTGCACCCTTACCTTCGCGTTTGAGTACAACGTATCCACCCACCCCACTATTTCTTCGCCAAACCCCTGTCGTAGGAGAATATCCCTCAAAGCCTTTCTTTCCACCCTATCATAAGCCCCTAACCAATCCAACGCCACCAACGCCCCTCTTTCCCTTTCCATGTCCTCCAGGAACCCCTTGATAATCCCGTGGCCCACGCTCATTGACCTACCAGGTAAACCAAACTGAGACTCAAACACGACCCTCCCCACAACACATTTAAGCCGATTCCCAAGAATTTTCGCAAATAATTTATAATCAGCACAAAGCAATGAAATGGCTCGATAATCCCGAAGGGTACTCTGCTGTTTACCCTTTGGGACCAACACCACCACCGCCGTTGCCTGAGATTCTCCCATCCTACCTCCGTCTTTCATGGCATTCATTAACCTTACTAGGAAACCCCTAAGCAGACCCCAGTGCTGTACATAAAATTCGCTAGGTAAACCATCGATCCCAGGTGCCTTACCCTTCCTCATGTCCATAAGGGCTCTCCATATTTCCCCCTCCTCAATGACCCCACCCAGTGCCTCCCGATCACTCCTCCCCAGTTTGCACGGCACATACTAACATACCTTCCCAAGAACCTCACCATCCACCCCACTACTTTTCCCGTATTCCTCAAACCATCTATCTGCATATGCACTCATCCCCTTGGTGTCCTTTAATACCTGACCCTCTCTAAAACCCCCCACAGAAGATATGACTTGCAAACCCGGTATTGTAGTCGTTCGCTGTCGTACCTTCTGTCCTCGCAGCACACAAGCTGATGGCTTGTCGCCCCAGAGTACTTCGTCTAACCCCGCCTGTACCCGTACAGCTGCAAAACGTTCTTCTTGCAAATCCCGTATTCTGTCCTTCAACATGTGTATATCCTCCACCGGGTACACCCCGGCCACCGCCCCCCCCCCCCTCGTAACAATTCCGTAATCTAGATTCTAAGTAATTTGACAAACCATGCCGCAATTGATTAATGCGTTTGCCCTCCCTCACATAAAATTGACGTATTCGTAACTTAGCCACACTATCCCACCATCCTACCACGTCTTCCTCAGTTCTTCTGTCGGCACAGAGCTGTTCCCAAAATATTGCAAACGCTTCCACTCCCTCCCTATCCCCCAAAACCATCGTGTTCAGTTTCCAATAACTTCCCTGCCTACGAGCCAAAGCATCCCATCCCACCTCCACTAATACCGCCCTATGATCGGAAGACACCATCTCTATAGTTTTAAAAGACTCTACCAAAACCCTCTGAGATAAATATAACCTGTCCAAACGAGCCGCATATCCCCTTCTTATAAACGTATGTTCCACCTCCCACAGACCTCCCCCGAAAGCATCACGTAACTGAAGATCTCTAAGCAGGCCCCCCAAGACTGAGGAAAAATATCCCGCTCCTCTGGGTTCCACGTCTGTCTTCTTAATTACACAATTCCAATCCCCCCCACAATCACCACAGACTGTAACGTGCGTAGGTAATACACGAGCTCCTCCTGCACAAAATCCATCTTCACTTTCACGTCACTTTCTGCTGGGGCATACACACACACAAACGCCACTCTCTCTCCCATCCACCATCCTTCCACACGTAATACTCTCCCCCCTCCCCCCCCTCTTTCCTATGCAATACAAACGGGCTCGCCTCCCTGATCAACACACCCACTCCTCCTTTTAAACGCTCAGACGGCAACACATAAGCCTGATACCCAGGCACCACTAATTCACGACCAAGCTTAAAATTGTGCTCCTGCAAAAAAGCTACGTCAACCTTATACCTATTCAAAAACATCCTGAAGCACTCCCGTTTAACACCATCACACAGACCATTAATATTTATTGTTACACACCTGAGGCCAGTTTAAGGTTTCCTTCCCCGCCTCATGTCAAGATTCTTCCCTTTCAGACCGTTCCCCTGGACTGTGCCTTTGCCACAGATTCCCCCCTCCTTCCCAACCATCCCCCCCCTTCTGTTGTGGCCCTCTCGCAGAGTCACTCTGGGTACCATAACCCCATGTCTTTTTCCCCGGCCTTTGCGCCGGTGTCAGAACATCGTCCGAATCTGACGCTGCTGCCCTTTTCCTTGTAGCTCCCTCAGTTTCCATATCTGAGTCCTGGGAGCCAGCACAATGGACTTCCACCTCTACCACCCTTAATCCGCCTCCATGCCCCTCCATGGCACTCGCACTGTCCACCACAGGTGCCACCTGATCCTCCCCTTCCCCACACACACCTTCTGCCCTGATCCCAAGGTCTTGTTCGCTGTAACTCGCCACCTCCGTAGACTGTAACATAGCCTGTATCGCCGTCTCCAACTCCTCAATAGCCTTCACTGCTGCGCCCTCCTGTACCTCCTCACTTGACAACTGTACTGTTGATGGGCCAGGTGATTCATGGATCACCACTTCCTCCGATTCCCCAGGAGGAGCCACCACCACTTCACTCCACATGCGACCACGCCCTCCTCCTTGCAACCGTTCTTCTTTAGGCATCGGGTGCTCATGCGCAGGTGCTCCGCCCCTTGCCGGCCCAAGAGCCACTGTTGATGGGCCAGGTGATTCATGGATCACCACTTCTTCCGATTCCCCAGGAGGAGCCACCACCACTTCACTCCACATGCGACCACGCCCTCATCCTTGCCCCCGTTCTTCCTTAGGCATCAGGTGCTCATGCGCAGGTGCTCCGCCCCTTGCCGGCCCAGGAGCCACTGTTGATGGGCCAGGTGATTCATGGATCACCACTTCTTCCGATTCCACTGGAGGAGCCACTACCTCTTCACTCCACATGCGACCACGCCCTCCTCCTTGCCCCTGTTCTTCCTTAGGCATCGGGTGCTCATGCGCAGGTGCTCCGCCCCTTGCCGGCCCAGGAGCCATACTCCGCTTGCCACAGTCTGCCGCCATATGGTCAAATTCGCCACACAGTCAGCACATACGTCTCTGCCCCGCATACGCTACCATTACCTGGGTTCTAAACTCTTCGAGATATACATACGAGGGTAAAGGATGCCTAAGCGTCATCTTGAGATTAAAAGAACCCTCAGGAAATCCTGTGTAAGCACCTTTTACCCATTTGCCAGGTTGGGCCAGATGTACAGTTCCATAATGTTCGAAAACATTTCGAATATCTACCTCATCAGCCTCAAAAGGCACGTTGCGGAGCTTAACCCACGAATAATGTCGTGATACATCAGTCAACTTGACCCTCACTGCCGGTGTTACGTTAATGCTGACATCTTGGTAACGATCAACCAAAGCCTCGTATACTTGAGCAGTTAGCACTTTCACGAAAATTCTATATACACCGTTCAGTGCCACTCCATATAAATCCTCATCTCTGATGCCATATGTCTCTCGTATAATTTTGGGCAATAACACATCGACTGACGTAGGCGTTAAAGCCCCACTAATAAGTTCAATGCCCACAGTATTCACTCTCCTGCGCACACCTGGCGCCATGTCGCTGACTGAGTAGCTCGTCTGGGAAACAGTAGAGGGGTGCAAAACACGACCGCACTCTACCTCATCCAGGCAGCGAATGCGTCTAACAACAATTAAACGGTTACTTTCAGGAGATTTAATATTTTTTTTCCCTCTTGTCCATATAGTCACATTTATTAAAATACTCCAGGTGCTATTGACTACCTCAGGTGCTACTGATTTTCTTTTTAATACATTCTTTTATTATTATATTCATTAGCTCCTTTATTTTAGCTGTAAATATCTACCGTAGTTCATAAACTCACATATGTTAAAATAATTAAGGTGCTATTAGATGCTTAAGTTTTAGAATAATTACAGTCTTATTCATAAGTCTAGTTGTAGACTCAATATAAATCTTATAATACTTTACTCAGAAAATTTAGTTTATAAAATTACTCTCATCTTATGATTACAGGCATAGATCCTTGTTACAAGAAACGCGATTCTAAAAGCTTAGAGATCTCCAGTGAATACTAGAAAGGACTGCCCTTCTAGCATCCAGCCTGTTACTGGGTTTTCGTAACAAGAAGTCAGTATCCTTGTCCAATTATCCATTAGAATTCAATATGATTCAATAGTGCTTCAGGATTACAACTGGTAGGCTACTAACTAGAGAAATTAAAATTTAATAAATTTATTAAGTCTATAGGTATATTATCAAATTAAATTAAATTAATCACAGTAATCAAAATAATATCACTTCTCTCAAGTACAATATTATTGTGCTGAAAGCACATATCACATTTATAATTCTTAAGTACCGTCTGGTACATTAACATTTAATAAGATATTACAAATATGTACAAGTAAGTATGTGTGTGTGTAAGTGCTCTAAGTAGTTTGTTATGTCTCAAGACTCGACTAGACTTAAACAAGTGACAGACAAAGTCCTCAAATAAACTAACTTCTTGACCGACTGGCAACCAGAACAGTCTGCTTGAACAATAAAAAGAATGCTAAGCCCAATAGCAATACAACAAGCAACTGTGACACAGAATCAGGAACAAGGAGATAATATATCGACACTAAGTAGGGACCATCTGCAGATCCTCCACAAAAGTCACAAAACTCCCATACAACTGAATCTAAGTTCAGCATAAGAAAATCCCCGACTGTGATAATACAGATACCAGTACAAGTTAAGTGAGAAGCTACAGCTCAGGACCTGAGTTGCTCAGAGTGTCTATGCGACACACAACCTCAGTACAACGTCGAAAATCACCAAGTCTATACAATGTTCTGTGAACAGAGTTCTACAGAACTAACAAGAATAATGAGACAGACAATCTGTCCAACCACCAAGAGAGTCTAGACCAGACTGAATACTTCAGGCGAGGTGAGGACACCCCCCCCCTCGATCACGTGATAGTTCCGTGGACAGCTGCAGCTCAGAAACAGAAGCCGGCAGTCTAACGAGCCACAAGCGATAATTACAGTAGTTAGACAATCAAGACTTGAACTGAGCACATAATATGTTACATCCTACCTAACCAAAGGAAGCTAAGTCAAATAACAATATAAAGCAATACATTTACGATTTAGCTATTATCGCAAATACAAGCAATATAAAATATGAAAAGGTAATTTATATATATATATATATATATATATATATATATATATATATATATATATATATATATATATATATATATATATATATATATATATTAATCATTGCAACCCATTCAGGGGTTGCAACACCCCCCACAACACGACAAACGGTCGCACTAGGAGTTGCATTAATGTCTTTCACATTACTGATTACTCAGGTTACATTACTAACAATATAATATAAACATTAATCAGTCACTCTTGTGCCAAGCACTTCTATAATTTCACAGCGTCAATACAATAAGATATGCCCCTAGTACTAGGGCAGTACACAGTATCGTATCTCTGCATACTCGTGGTTATGTACATCAGTGTAGAGACAGGATAGCGCAGACAAGCAGGGCACTTTGAGGCTCGATCATAGTACTGTAGACAGCGTAATAGCCTTGTGTTTTAGACAGGAGACTGCATTCCACTCTTAAGTAGTGGTTGTGGAATGCTATGCAGTATGGACATCTGAGTATTTAAACAGCTTAAGGTGTGAAGTGGGGGGGGGGGTCTGCGGCAGGACAGTGTTGCGCCAAACCCAGTACATCGCCCACACAACACTACCCACTCAACACAGCTTATGTCTCCTCCTCACACACATCATTACTGTGAATATATAAATATAATAATTAGACATGTGTATAAATAGTTAATATGGGCTGGAGGGATTAAGTTACTAAACTGAATTTGACATAGCAAGTAACAAAAGGTATTTGGGCATAAAATTACCTTAATTTTAAATGGGGAAGTGCCCAAATACACATCAAAATGTTCAAAGGACACCACAAAAGCTAGAGCCTCTTTCTCAATAGTGGCATAATTTTTCTGGTGTCGTTTGAGCTTAAATGAATAGTAACATATAGGATGGAGAATATCAGTGGATGTTGACTGTTGGAGCAGCACAGCACCCACTGCATAGCCACTCGCATCTATATGTAAAAAGAAGGGAAGATTGAAATTTGGACTCAACACAGGAGCAGAGGAAAGCAGATGCTTCAACCTTTTGAACAAATCTGAACAATCTCTAGTCCAGATGAACTGAACTTTGCTACTAGAGAACATAGTGAGAGGTGTAGGTGGAGGTGTGTGTGAAGGCTTGCCTGTCACTTGACACACGTGGCAACGTCGCACATGATCAGCTACTGTTTCCTTCATCTTTGGCCAAGTAAAATGTTTTGCCAGTTTACCGAGTGTCTTCTTGACACCCAAATGTCCTCCAATGGGACTTTTGTGAGCAAAATCAATGGCTTGTTCACGAAATGTATCTGGTAACACTACGAGATGCTTGACTGTGGTGGAAACACTATCAGCTGACAACTTACATGTTTTTTTCTCCATCAGTACACCGTTACTATAATAGTAACAATTATCGAGATCCTTTGCTTCACTCTCAGTAACTGCTATATCTCTCAGTCTTTCCAGTGACTGATCAACAAACTGATCCTTGATTAAATCATCATGAGTTAGAAATTTAACGTCAGTTGTGTCCTGACTAGGTTGATGACCAGGGGGAGTTGGTGTTAATGATCCTGGGCGCAGAGCATCACTAAACAACATATTCAAGCCCAAATCATTGTCATCCACTAACTCAACAGAAGACAAGGATGGTTGTTGAATCTTTGACATAGCTGTAGTAATTGCGCTGAGAGGAAATAAAATAGGTTTCTCCTTACAAGCTTCAATGGCATAATTATCATCAGTGTTATTATCAATCACAAGTGGTTCCTTACATATACCAACATGAAGGATATCGTTCTCAATCAACAAGCCCTACTGACCTGATGGGAAATACACCACTGGATATACCTACTGAAATATAACCAGTATAATAGCTTGTTTGAATATAAACTTTGTGCAGAGGCACTTTTATAACAGCCCCTCCATAGGCATCTAACAATACATCTATCTTGGTATAGGTATCATCAGTTATGGGCAGTACATCTTCTCTTAATAATGTGAGATAACTGCCAGTGTCTCTGAAAGTAATTATCTCAGTTAGATGTGATTCATCAAATCCTACTTTACCTCTCGAAAAATAAGGACTCATCACTGAACGAATCTTTTCGTCAGATGCACTCTCTGACGCTAGTCATCTATCCTGAGTAACATTATCTAAAACAGTAGGATCAGAGGTATTACTAGGATTTTGGTGCCTTTGTTGCTCTGAAGAGGATACGACTTGTGGTGTGGGGGCGCCAGCCGCACGACTGTCTCTCGCATCTCTTTCCAACTTATAGCAATACTCTCTAGCATGTCCTTTTCTGTTACAATAGGTACATTTAACTTTCTTCTTCTCGATATCAGATTTCTGTCTAGCCACAGAGACCGATTCAGGATTGTGAGTTTTCCTGGTAAAGGTACGAGAAGTTACAGTAGCAGGTACATCAGGCCGGCAATGAGCAGCTGATTTAGGTTGCCAGCTTTTAGGACAATTTTAGTTACCTTGTTTCTTTGTGTTTTAGTATGTACAAGTTTGTGAGAAATCTCGTAATTGTCTGCTAATGCTGCAGTTTCCAGAAAATCCGAGGTAGTATGATCGATCAGATATTCTTGTATGTCAGCAGACATACAGTTGTTAAACTCTTCATGTAGTAACAACTGAACAAGGCTGTTGTAGTTGTTACACTTGGCAGACCTACACCTCTCAAATGCAACTTTTTTCACACGAGCAAACTCTACACAAGTTTGATCATGTCGTCGTTGTAACGTACGAAATGCACGTTGATAACTTACAGGTAACAAGTTATATGTCTCTAGAATAGTTTGTTTGACAGCGTCATAACTAATGTACTTGGCAAATGGTAAAGCAGCAGTACAAGTTTGAGCTCTTCCTGTCAAAGCTGTGTGCAACAAGGTAGCCCAGTGCTTACGTGGCCAGTTCATAGCACGTGCCTGGTTCTCAAACACATCAAAATAAGTGTCTAAGTCACTTTCAAAAAACTTAGGAACCATGGATGCAGCTTTCTGCACATTAAATGTGTCCTGTGATCTATCAGTCTGTAGTCTTCCCAAACATTTTCTCTCTGGAAATCTTCTTCGTTCAATTTCCTTTGTGCCTCTATTTGTGCAGTCTGCAACATAATGAGGCGTTCAAACCTCTCAAACTGTTCCTGAGAGATAGGACCAGTGGGTAATGGAAGAGTAGGGAAATTAACATGGTCTGGACGGTCCTTAGGTCAGACACCTCGTTCAACTGTCCCTAGAGAGTCTAGATCTGGTCAAGGATAAGTAGGTACAGGTGTTAGGTAAGACACATATGCAACAGTTAGATATCTTTATTATGAAACGTTTCGCCTACACAGTAGGCTTCTTCAGTCGAGTACAGAAAAGTTGATAGAAGCAGAAGAGACTTGAAGACGATGTAATCAGTCCATCACCCTTAAAGTTTTGAGGTGGTCAGTCCCTCAGTCTGGAGAAGAGCATTGTTCCAAAGTTTGAAACATGTTTCAAATATTGTTTCAAACTTTGGAACAATGCTCTTCTCCAGACTGAGGGACTGACCACCTCAAAACTTTAAGGGTGATGGACTGATTACATCGTCTTCAAGTCTCTTCTGCTTCTATCAACTTTTCTGTACTCGACTGAAGAAGCCTACTGTGTAGGCGAAACGTTTCATAATAAAGATATCTAACTGTTGCATATGTGTCTTACCTAACAACTTGTCGGTATTTTATACCATTTTAATGTTAGGTACAGGTGTAGCATACACTGTACTAGTATGTGGCTGCGTCAAGCTAACAGGAGGGAAGGCATGAGCGAGTACTGAGCTACACTAGGCTCACTTCTGCCTTAGTTGCTCTTTCTTCTTCATCAAATAGAGTCATACTTCCTAATTGTGACACTAGGCTTTCTGAATCTGAATCATAATCAGACATCTCTGTATGAGCAGGAAACAATATATCTTTAATTAACGCTCTGACAGTTTCTGCAGTGTAATTCCTGTTATATGTCACACCAAGATATTTGGCTACTCGCCAACACGTCTGAAGTTTTAATGTACTTAACTCAGACAAAGTCAGAGTATCAATTAACTGTTTCACTTTGGCATACATCACGAAAATAATTGTACTACGAGAGAGTGATTATGGGAAACTATAATCCTGATAGGAATTTTAGTGTTAGTTGTCTTAGAGCTAGGGCTGATAACCAGTATTTCCATCTCCCTGGATCAAGAGACTCAGCCAAGTACATACAGCCACCTGGTATGTTGTACAAGACTAAACTCAAAGTCTTCAGTTTAGGAAAGTACTCAATGTGTTTGATCATAGAGTTACTAGTATGTCAAACTGGACAATTTCTCCTACACCTTGGATCAAGAGCCTCCCGGACAGGCCCCCCATTTGTTACTAAAAACGCGATTCTAAAAGCTTAGAGATCTCCAGGGAATACTAGAAAGGACTGCCCTTCTAGCATCCAGCCTGTTACTGGGTTTTCGTAACAAGTAGTCAGTATCCTTGTCCAATTATCCATTAGAATTCAATATGATTCAATAGTGCTTCAGGATTACAACTGGTAGGCTACTAACTAGAGAAATTAAAATTTAATAAATTTATTAAGTCTAGAGGCATATTATCAAATTAAATTAAATTAAATTAATCACAGTAATCAAAATAATATCACTTCTCTCAAGTACAATATTATTGTGCTGAAAGCACATATCACATTTATAATTCTTAAGTACCGTCTGGTACATTAACATTTAATAAGATATTACAAATATGTACAAGTATGTATGTGTGTAAGTGCTCTAAGTAGTTTGTTATGTCTCAAGACTCGACTAGACTTAAACAAGTGACAGACAAAGTCCTCAAATAAACTAACTTCTTGACCGACTGGCAACCAGAACAGTCTGCTTGAACAATAAAAAGAATGCTAAGCCCAATAGCAATACAACAAGCAACTGCGACACAGAATCAGGAACAAGGAGATAATATAACGACACTAAGTAGGGACCATCTGCAGATCCTCCACAAAAGTCACAAAACTCCCATACAACTGAATCTAAGTTCAGCATAAGAAAATCCCCGACTGTGATAATACACAGATACCAGTACAAGTTAATTGAGAAGCTACAGCTCAGGACCTGAGTTGCTCAGAGTGTCTATGCGACACACAACCTCAGTACAACGTCGAAAATCACCAAGTCTATACAATGTTCTGTGAACAGAGTTCTACAGAACTAACAAGAATAATGAGACAGACAATCTGTCCAACCACCAAGAGAGTCTAGACCAGACTGAATACTTCAGGCGAGGTGAGGACACCCCCCCCTCGATCACGTGATAGCTCCGTGGACAGCTGCAGCTCAGAAACAGAAGCCGGCAGTCTAACGAGCCACAAGCGATAATTACAGTAGTTAGACAATCAAGACTTGAACTGAGCACATAATATGTTACATCCTACCTAACCAAAGGAAGCTAAGTCAAATAACAATATAAAGCAATACATTTACGATTTAGCTATTATCGCAAATACAAGCAATATAAAATTATATGAAAAGGTAATAATTATATATATGTATACATATTAATCATTGCAACCCATTCAGGGGTTGCAACAATCCTGATGTAAACTTTTTACTAAATGAATTACACTAATCAAACAGCAACTGTAATTACTACATAGCAGACCAAGCAAAGACGTTACTCAGTGCAATCAATAACATAACCATCTTTAACTACAATGTCAGATCCTTGAGCAAACATTATGACGACCTCACAACATTACTCAATTCCCTTCATTTCAATATATCCATCATCACACTCACAGAAACCTGGCTTAAGCCTGATATTACAGATGTCTTTACCATTTCTGGCTACATGGCCATACACAACTGTAGAACAGACCAGCAAGTGTGAGAACAGCCATATACTACTTAAATCAACTCGAATGTATCAATAAATCTTGCACAAGGGACGAACATGGAGAATATATCATAGCCAAATTTAAATCAAAAGACCAGCAAAAACCCCTCACAGTTATAAACATCTACAGACTACCACAGTCAAACATTTATCGCTTTAGTGAAAAACTAGGAAACATGATTACTGATGCACACATGAATAAAGACCACCTACTACTAACAGGAGATTTCAACATAAACATACTACACGACCAGGACCCACAAGTAACCGAATTCACAGACACAATGAGTAACTGCCTGTTGCTACCAACAATATCTAAACCTACAAGAATCACCGAGACAAGCAACTCCTTAACAGACCACATCTGGATAAACACCATATCCCCTTTAAAATCAGGCATAATCACAGACAACACTACAGACCACTACCCAACCTTACTCATAACTAATTTGGGCAAACTGCCACAAGACATTACTAAAGTACTCCCACATCATAACTTACAATCACTTTGAACCTTTTATCCATTGTTGAGAGGAATATAATTGAATCATTGTTTCACAAAAAGCAATTTGTAATATATGAATATATCTTTTGTCTTATACAAATTAGATTCACTTATAATTAATAATCTACTGTACAACTATGAAATAATTACTATCCTACTGTACAACTATGATGTAATCCTTAGTGTTAAGTAGTCTGTAAGCCAACAGTTTTAATTGGCCCATAATGCCTAGGCATAATAGAGGCTCTCTTTGCATTGCAACCCACTATTGTAAATAGAAAATCTCAATGTACTGTTTGCAAAGACATAAAATAAATAAATAAATAAATATATTTTTTGTTACACGAGGCGTAACCAAGGTGGTGAAGCACTGAGACTGACTTTGCATACGGGTTACCACCAGACTGAGCAAGATTAGACCAACAATACGCAGATTGAATAGCAGGAAAAGTATGCTTGCATTTGCTTGGCCACACACTATAGGATAACATTTACTGGCAAATTGTGAGACTAAAAACACTCTTGTAAGGTCTTGTCTTAGCCCCTGGAGGCTAAA
Source organism: Cherax quadricarinatus (assembly GCF_038502225.1). NCBI lineage: Eukaryota > Metazoa > Arthropoda > Malacostraca > Decapoda > Parastacidae > Cherax > Cherax quadricarinatus. The sequence goes on along the minus strand of NC_091300.1, from coordinate 54,603,044 downwards.
TGACTCCTGTAATCAGGCTTGATCTATGGTCTGGGAGGATGGGTTCCAATTTATTACTCCAGAAGCTCTACATCGGTCTCAAAGCCGATGAATAATAATTACCAATTTTTCTATAATCATGTGGAATCACTAAACCAGTATGGGACAAACAGTACCAGGAGATTCAGAGACAAATCAGGTTTAATTCTAGAATGGGGAAAGCAGTTCAATTTTCTTTGATGGAGAACACTTCACCTGCATCAACACTTTCCCACTGAATCCTGTTGCCAATTCAAAATTTATTGTTGATATATGAGAAACCTAAAACACAGGTGAAGTTTTACTCATCTCTCTTGCAGTACTGTTAGTATTTATGTTCTTCCTGTACAAGTTGTACCACTGTTTTGTACATTGTCTCATATAATGACACAGCACACAAAATCCAATACATCTAGTGGCTATATGAAGAATCTGCTCTGAGATTAAAAAAAAAATTGTATATAAACAATATTAATCATGCTCAAAGCGTAGAACATTTTATTTGAAGCTTATCTTTCAGTTATCTTTTATTTCATTAGTTCATATTTTAATTTTAATACTGACAGCTGGGTCAGCTGTCCTAACATTGGAAGCTGGGATGAAAAAAATTATGATTCACATAGGTAATAAATGCTTCTGCTTTAAATAACAATTTTGTAAAGACCCGCAATGTTCCAACTATTGTTATTTTTGTTATAATCACAACATTGCCTCAAATGTGCCCAGACCAAAAGTTAAATTTTATTAGGGAGGAGCACGTATATTATAATCAAGGCAAAGTGCTAAACTTACTCTGGTGATAGAGCGCTGCAGGGCAGAGGAAACAGGTAGAGATATAAAGGGCTGTGAGCAGAGCGAAAGGAAGAATAATCAAAGTTTGGGTAGTAAATCAGTTGCTGTCAAAAAGTCAACGAGGGAGTCTGAGTCAAAGGTGGGTCCGTCAGCAAGGAGGGAAGATAAATCAAGGACGTTAGAGGGTGACGACGTCGGAGGTAAATTCTGCGTGCTCGTTGATGGACCGGACAGCCCAGTGGAATATGGCAAACCGAAACTGGAACCTGACATATCTCACAGAGTAGAATAGGGCACGTTTCCATGATATACCAGTGTGCAAGACGAGTGTGCTCGCTGCAAAGACGGGAGAGTGTAGTTTCCCTACCTGGGAATCGGTGAGGAAAAGATGGCCAGTAACCTAAATTTGGTTTGATAGAACGTAATTTGTTATGAGTCATATCAGACCAACGTTGTTGCCAAAGGCTGCAAATGTGGTTAGTGATTACAGCAAAATAGTCGGTGAATGGAACACCTCTATATGAAACTGGGAGGTTTTGTCCTGCTGACTACGCAGCAGTGTCTGCCTGTTCATTGCCCAGTACCTCAACATGACCGGGAATCCAGCAGAAAGCAATATCTTTGTTTTTGCTAGAGATACGGCGTAACTGAAGTTGCATATGAAGAACCAGGGGATGAGGAGAATCAAATTTATTTTATAACCTGCAAAGCACTAAGGGAGTCAGACTACCACAAATGGTGACAGAGGCATAGATGTAATATGGATAGTTGCTAGAAGAATTTCATACAATTCACCTGTAAAAATGCTAGCCGAGTCTATTATCATCAAAAAAGAAGTGTTAAACATACAAGGGTCAGAGAACGCAGCAGGGTAAATGATAGTGCAGGGGTAGAGAGTAGCAATAGGGAGAGTTAGAAAGGGCTGTGAGCAGTGCTAGAGGCAGTAAAATCGGTTGCTGTCCAAAAGGCAGAGAGTGAATAAAAGGTGGGTCCGTCAGCAAGGAGGGATGATAAAGTAAGTGTATTAGAGTGGTGAAGACGTCAGAAGTAAATTCTGCGTGCTCGTTGATAGACTGGACAGTCCAACAGAATATGACTAACAAACTGGATCCTGACAATTTTCACAGAGTGGAACAAGGCGCCTCTTCATGAGATACCCATGAGTAAGATGAGTGATCCGATGCGAAGAAGGAAGAGTGTAGCCTCCCAACTTAGACACTGATGACAAGAAGATGGCTAGAAACCTATACTTGGTTTAGCAGAATGGAATTTTTTGTGTATCATAAAACTGGAAGGTAATATAATGCTGATCGTGCAGCAGCGTCTGCCTGTTCATTGCCCTGTATGTCAACTTGACCGGGGACCCAACAAAAAACACTAATTTTGTTTTTCTAGAGATACAGTCTAACTGTAGTTGTATATGATGAACCAGGGATGAGGCGAATCAAATTTTATTATAGCCTGCAAAGCACTGAGGAAATCTGAAACTGCTATGTGGCATGCAAAGAGTACGTGACCTTCATTTGGCGCATGTACACACCCTCACTGAAAGGCTATCTCCCCCAACCAGTGAACCAGGTGCTAAGGGATGATGATGGGGCCCCGTCGTTCAATCAGTACCCAGGTTTCAGCCAATGATAAGATGGTTTTGGCAATCGCAGAGGTGTTGTGGGTACCACACACCTGTCTGCCCTTGTCATTCCCATTCTAGAGCTGGTTGAAGCGCGGTCTGCTCTCTAGTGGCTTCTGTTCTGCCTTGCTTACCGTGGAGTGCACTAATACCTACTGTTATACATAGTGTATATAGTGCACATACTTCTGTTCTAAACTGGTGTAGGATAATGCAAGTCAAAAGTTTTTCTGCTGTGTTTATATTGCTCCCTTTACACCCAGGATAACAGGCCTTTGGGACTCTTGGGTTGTAATATACCACAAATGGTGACACAGGTATAAATGCAATACGGATTATTGCCACAAGAAATACAAAAAATTCAACTGTAAAAATGCTAGCCGAGTCTAATAAATGCCCTCGCACGACGCTGTCTGGAAACATTTCTGCAAACCCAACACCGTCAGATTTTGAACCATCAGTGCACAGTGCGATGGCATAAGAATGAGACTGGAAGTGTTTGTTGCTTCTCGCTCGGAGACAACAGTTGTCAGGTTCCAGTTTCGGAACCTCCCAAGGGAAAAGAGAAAAGTTAGATGCTACATGAACATATAAAGGTGTCAACTGAAGCTCGGAGACAACAGTTGTCAGGTTCCAGTTTCGGAACCTCCCAAGGGAAAAGAGAAAAGTTAGATGCTACATGAACATATAAAGGTGTCAACTGAAGAGAAGACAAGAGTGAATGTAGATGAAGAGAAAAAGGTTGAAATAAACAAACATTGAATTTCTACTGTAGAAGGACTGCGAAGGTCATGAATATCAAGCAATGAACATCAAAGAGATCGTTCAAGGATGGAATATTCGACTCTGCATATAGGCTCTTTACAGGTGAAGAACGAAAAGCGCCGAGGCATAAATATAATCCCTGGTGAAGGATGGGATCAAGGTTAGAAAGAGTTGCATGAGAGGTCGCTGGATATACCTGGTAGCTATAATCTAGTTTCAATAAAATTAGGGCTGAATACAGTCGAAGGAGACGTCGACGATCAGCCTGCCATGAGGGTTTTTAAAGTGTTTTAAGGAGGTTCAGCCAGCTATGACAAGTTGCCTTTAATTAAGGAGGTAATGTGAGGTTTCCAGGATAGCCAACGTTCAAACAGAAGGCCAAGAAACCTGACAGTATCACGTTATGGGATATGTGAGCCATACTGGTACCATGGATTATCAGAAATGACAGAACGTCTAGTGAAAGTAATTTGGTGTGTTTTAGTACAAGAAAATTTAAGCCCATGAGCAGTGACTCAATTGGAAACCCGGTTGACTGCATGCTGGAGAGAAACCGCAATGAGGCGACGGTTAGCGCCTGCACAAGCTATGGCAAATTCATCAACCTAAGAGTAATGACCAAATATTAGATGGAAGAATAGATGCCACATCATTTATAGCAAGGAGAAAAAGCATGGTGCTAGGGAGACATCCCTGGGGGATACCATCAGCTTGGACAGTCCGAGGAAAGCATATTATTGACCCAAACACGGAAATGTCTCTCGGATAAGAAGTTCTTAAGAAAAAAATGACAGATTGCCTTGTAGGCCTAAGGAGTGGGCTTTTGCCAAGATATTGTATCACCAAGGAGTCATATGCTTCCTCAGGATCAAAAAAGATGGCGATATATGAGTGGTTATTGGCAAAGGCATTACGAACATATGTATCTAAACAGAGTATGGAGTCAATAGCAGAACATCCGTTATGGAGAGACTATGGTGTGTCTCTAAATACCACATTAAAAGTCTATTTACAAGATGTTCCTTCACCTTGCAAACCTCACTGGTAAGAGCAATGGGACCATAGTGGGAGGCATCATGTTCCGAAGTTCCTGGTTTAGGAAAAGGTAGAACAATGGCAGATTTCCACGGCTGGGGAAGAACTCCTTGCGGCCAAATAAGATTAAATAGTCGTATGAAGACGGTAAGAGGAAATGGATGTAAATGCTGAAGCATACGAATATGAATGTCATCAGTTCCAGCTGCCTATGATAGGCAAGCGGAAAGTGTTGACTAGTTCCAGAAGGGTAAAAGGCACATTATAAGATTTCGCTGCTAGAAGAAAAGTATAAGATCTCTAAGTTCCTGGCAGACTTAGAGAAAAGAAACGAGTGGCATAGATGGAGCTCCTGGGTGATAAGAACAAGACAGTTACCAATTTCGGTGGCAACTTCAAAAGGGTTTGCTATATCGACACTGGCAACCCGAGCAACTCAGTTTCCGTACTTTTTTCCCAGACTGTACTCATAGAGGTAGCCGAAGTGACGACAGAAACATAATCTCGCCAAGAAGTGCATTTAGATTCTCGGATGATACAGCGGGCGACCCGCTCTCGACTGTTTGAAATCAAGGAGTTGCTCTATGGTCTTATTGTACCGATACATGCCCCATGCAGGGCGTTTCAAACTTACTGCACGAACACAAGCAAGAAACCACTAAGGCACGCACTTCTGAGAATGTCTTCCCTAGGTTTGGGGAATAGAATGTGGCGACACGGCTAAAACTGAGGTCGAGAATAGACGTAACAGCTCATCAATGGAGGACGAATTGTGAGTGTTGTCTTTGAGGAGGAAGAGGAGAATACGAATAAGAAGTAAGATTGGAAAATAATCATTGTCATGTAAGTCAGAGAGTACAGTCCTTCAAGAGTCTAGTGCAGTTGATGATGAGCAAACTGAGAGCTCGGTGCAGGAGATTGAATATGAGGGTCAAATTGGGCAGGAGCACCCGTATTTAAAACAGAGGAGAGAAGTGAAAAGAGCCTCTAACTGAATGCTGCGAAAGTCACAGTGAGATCCACTACCCCCAGAAAAAGTGGTGAGCATTAAAATCGCCGAGTAACGGAAGTGGTGATGGTAATGAAGAAACCAGAAATGCAACATCTGGGATAGATAATGCCCGTGAAGGAGACAGATACAATGAACAGACCGTATACCCGTTATTTAACCCTTCATCGTGCAAGGGGTCCGAAAATTTGAAATTCAAACTGAACTCCCTATGGTGGATAGAGTAACTCAATACAAGTTCAATGATCCCATATAAATTGATTTCTGATGGTTAGTTTTCGAGCAATTGCTAATCTCAGGAGACTGAAAATATCCGGCTGCGCCCGATTAAAGGGTTAAGTAGATGTGTGCTGCAGTGTAATGCAGCTAAGTATGAACAAAGAGCTGATGTTATGGTATATTGGTGCAGATAAGAAGTGCACTTTCATTAAAGGTTCCATCTGGAAAAGGATCCGATGAATATAATAAAACATAACCCGAGACAGGATAGCTTTGGGATTAGCAAGGAGGGTTACAAAGCCATGGCTTGTTACTGTAGCGTTTTAGAAATTGATGGTGAGTGCTAAAGGAGGAGGTCCTGCTTCTCCAGGAGGAAATCAGGAGGCTGAAGGTTCACCTCGATGGGTTTGGGAGTGAGTGTAAGGTGGATGGAGTGGTTGAAGGAAATGAGGCTAAGAGTAGTGAGGTGCAATCTCACTCTCTGCCAGGAGGCTGAAGGTAGGGAGGCGAAAAGGCTACCAGCAGTGAGGTTCAGTTCAGCACCAGCACCTCCAGCAGTGACCTGGAGAGTGGTAGCCGCTTTAAGTGGCAAGTGGCTCAAAATTTCAGGAAGATAAGGAAGGTTAACAGAGACGATGTGAAGGTAGGGAATCGATTCTCTGTTCTCCAGGAAGATTCTGATTATTCCAGGTAAGATTATTCTGATTGTAGGAGATTCTCAGGTAAAATATATGGACCGTGCCTTTTGTAACAGATATAAAAAAGTCAAACAGAAGGTGTGCCTCCCAGGAGTTGGTGTTGGTGACATAGTCAGCAGGTTGGATAATATGTCAGGTAATGGGAACAAGACCATTATCTGTCTTAGTTATGGTGGAAATGAAATTGGGAAGGGCATGAGACAGAAGCTGCTGAACAAGTACAGGTCAGCCGTAGAAGTAGTTAGGTCTAAGGGAGGGATCCCAGTCATATGTAGCATCTTGCCTTGAAAGGGAGTGGGCAATGAATGGATGTCTAGGGCAATTGATATAAATTGCTGGCTAGACAGGTACTGCAAGGATCTTGCAATCCCATTCATTAATAACTGGGACAAATTCTATGGCAAACGTGATATGTATGCAAGTGATAGGGTTCATCTCTCTGGGGATGGAGTAGTTGCATTACCCAGTTCGATTGAGGGGGTTATTGATGATTTGTCTAGGACTTTAAGCTGATAGATTGAAAAGGTATGGGTGTTTGTGGGAAACAATCAGGCTGCAGTACTAGGGTTGAAAACAGCAGATATTACAATTATACCACAAGGATATGTTTAGAAGGCAATATTCAAAATAGAGTTGCTAGTAAAGGCAAAGCAATTGTTCAACAAACAAAGAGAGATAGTAGAGAGCAACGAGTGATTAGCTCCCTTAAGGCTTACTATACAAGTAATAGGAGTTTAAGGAATATGGTGGATGAGTTAAGATTACTTGCAAGTGCAGGTAATTTAGATATTGTTGCTATAATGGAGACGTGGTTCAACTTGAAAGATAAATAAATACCTTTTGAATGCAACATATAAGATTATAAACTATTCCACAATGATAGGGTCAACAGGAAGGGTGGTGGAGTGGCGATGTACGTCAGTGATAATTTAAATTGTTGTTAGACAAAATATAAGATTAAAAACATCGGACAGAGAATCTGTTTGCCTACAGTCTCTAGAAGGTCGTGAAAAATTAGTTTTGGGTGTGATTTATAGGCCCCCAAACCTTGATAGGGAGTGAGATAGGCTGTTATGGGACGAAATTCGAAAGGCATCTCCATATCATAATGTTGTGTTAATGGGGGATTTCAATTTTAGACTAATTGATTGGAACAACGTGACAGAAAATCTCGAGACTAGTGACTTTCTTGATACCGTTCAGGATTGCTTTTTAAAATAGTTTGTGATAGAACCAACTAAAGGAAACAACCTGCTTAACTTGGTTCTTGCCAACAAAGAATCACTAGTTAATAATCTTGAGGTTATGATGAGCTTGGGGAAAGTGATCACAAATCACTTAGTATCAATATATCATGGAATTACCCTGATAACTGCAATCAAGTCCTTGTCCCATATTTCTGCTTGGTTGACTTCATGGGACTGAGAAATTACCTTGGTGGGCTAAATTTGGATGACCTTACTATGGGTCAAGTAGCTGGTGTTGGTTGCCAATAAGACGTGTTTCAGAGCATAGTGCTAGCTGCCCAGACAACTTTTGTTCCGAGTAGGGAAATTAGATCTTATAAAAAGGATCCCAAATGGATAAACAATAGATTAAAACATCTCGATGGTCAAAAGAGAGGCATATATAGGCATATCAAAAGAGGGAAAGTACAGTTAAGAAATCAATATATTCAGTTAGAGACAAACAAAAAAAAAAGGATTATGAAGAACAAAAAAGAATTATGAGGCTAAAGTCGCAAGAGATTCGAAGACTAACCCAAAAAGGTTCTTTCAGGTATACAGAAGTAAGATTAGAGACAACATAGGCCCATTTCTGAGTAACTCAGGTCAGATCACTGACAGTGATAAAGATGTGTTTGGACTTCTCAACACCTACTTCCTCTCATTTTTTACTGAGGAAGATAACAGCGAAATTCCTGATGAACTGTTTGCAAGGGTTTTAAAGGGATGTATAGGGGAATTAAGGATACCTTCGGCTGATCTTTTCAATATATCACTACAAACTGCCATAGTATCAGACAAGTGGAAAATGGCTAATGTAATACCTATTTACAAGGCAGGTGACAGGTCCTTAGCTTCGAACTATAGTCCAGTAAGCCTTACCTCCATAGTGGTAAAATTTGTGGGATCAATAATTGCCGAGGCAATTCATAGCCATCTTGAAAGCATAAATTGATTAATTAATCTCAGCACGGTTTTACAAACTTTTTTCACTAAGATATTTGCTATTGAATATGATAGTGTGTTTATGGTCTTCAGTAAGGCTTTCGATAGAGTTCCACATCAGAGGCTATTGAGGAAACTTTAGGTGCACAGAATAGGAGAAAATTTTTAATTGGTATAGGAATGGTTGACAAGTAGGCAGCAGAGAGTTTGCATAAATGGGGAGAAATCAGAGTGGGGGCACGTTGCAAGCGGTGTTACACAAGAGTCAGTGTTGGGCCCGTTGTTGTTCACAATTTACATAAACGACATAGATGAGGGAATAAATAGCGATATAAACAAATTTGCTGATGACACCAAAATAGGCCGTCCAGTTCATTGTAATAGGGACATTAATGCACTCCAGGATGATTTTAAAAGAGTTATGCAGTGGTCGGAGAAGATGTAGATGCATCTTATTATAGACAAATGCAAAGTTCTGAATGTTGGACAGGAAAATATACCATGTCACATGTAAATTAAATAATGTATATCTTAATATTACTGATTGCGAAAAGGATTTAGGAGTTCTGGGTAGCAGTAATCTAAAACCAAAACAGTGCATTAGTGTTTGCAATAAAGCTAACAGAATCCTTGGTTTCATGATAAATTAGACACATGTGCAACACTTGGGTATCTTTATTGAGGAAACGTTTCGCCATACAGTGGCTTCATCAGTTCTTCATCATTCTCCTTTGTTTGGGCTGATGAAGCCACTGTGAGCGTAACGTTTTCTCAGTAAAGATACCCAAGTGTTGCACATGTGTCTAATTTATCAACTTGTCGGTTCTCTGAACCATTCATCTACATCCTTGGCTTCACATCAAGAAATATAAATAATAGAAGTCCTCAGGTTGTTCTTCAACTGTATACATCCTTGGTTAGGCCTCATTTAGATTATGCTGCACAGTTCTGGTCACCGTATTACAGAATGGATATAAATGCACTGGAAAATGTACAGAGGAGGATGACAAAGTTGATCCCATGTATCAGAAAACTCCCTGTGAGGATATACTGAATCTGCACTCAATAGAAAGGCGTAGAATTAGGGGGGATGTGACTGAGGTGTATAAATGGAAAACAGGAATTAATAATGGGGATGTAAACAGCATGCTAAAAATATCTAGCATAGACAGGACTCGCAGCAATGGTTTTATGTTGGAAAAATTCAGATACAGGAAGGATATAAGAAAGCACTGGTTTGGTAATAGAGTTGATGATGAGTGAAACAAACTCCCGAGTACCGTCATAGAAGCTAAGACGTTGTGTAGTTTTAAAAATAGGTTACATAAATACACGAGTGGGTGTGGGTGGGTACGAGTTGAACCTGACCAGCTTGTGCTACTTCGTCAGTTGCCGTACTCCTTCCTGACCTGACTACCTTAAGGAATTGGCGTAAGCCAGTAGGTGAATCGAACCTGCCTCGCAAGGGCCAATAGGTCTGCTGCAGTGTTCCTTCTTTCATATGTTCTTATAACAACAGAGTGTAATTTGGGTTCTTGTATACGAACACAAACAGGAAAAAAGTGGGAAAGCAATAACTGAAGCTCACCCTGGTTACCTCTGAGGCCTCAGATATTCCATTGTAAATAGGCCATGATTTGTGAAGAGAAGGATATGTTAAATATGAATAGGTAATTACGGACTAGAAGGGTTAGTCAAGTTCACATGTGGAGGCAGCGGTAAACGAGGAAGTAGCGAAGGATTGGAACACATTAAAGAAAAGTGTTGTGCAGATAGAGAAGAATGAAGAGTAGCGACAGGAGGTGGATCAGTGTCCATCAATGGTTTAGTCTCCTCAGTATATTAGGAGATAGCTTCAACATAAGAACATAAGAAAGGAGGAACGCTGCAGGAGGCCTGCTGGCCCATACTAGGCAGGTCCTTTACAATTCATCCCACTAAAAAAACATTTGCCCAAGCCAATTTTCAATGCCACCCAAGAAATAAGCTCTGATGTGAAAGTCCCACTCAAATCCAACCCCTCCCACTCATGTACTTATCCAACCTAAATTTGAAACTACCCAAAGTCCTAGCCTCAATAACCCAACTAGGTAGACTGTTCCACTCATCAACTACCCTATTTCCAAACCAATACTTTCCTATGTCCTTTCTAAATCTAAACTTATCTAATTTAAATCCATTACTGCGGGTTCTCTCTTGGAGAGACATCCTCAAGACCTTATTAATATCCCCTTTATTAATACCTATCTTCCACTTATACACTTCGATCAGGTCTCCCCTCATTCTTCGTCTAACAAGTGAATGTAACTTAAGAGTCTTCAATCTTTCTTCATAAGGAAGATTTCTGATGCTATGTATTAATTTAGTCATCCTACGCTGAATGTTTTCTAACGAATTTATGTCCATTCTGTAATATGAAGACCAGAACTGAGCTGCATAATCTAGGTGAGGCCTTACTAATGATGTATAAAGCTGCAGTATGACCTCTGGACTTCTGTTGCTTACACTTCTTGATATAAATCCCAGTAATCTATTTGCCTTATTACGTACGCTTAGGCATTGCTGTCTTGGTTTAAGGTTGCTGCTCACCATAACCCCCAAGTCCTTTTCGCAATCTGTATGGCTAAGTTCTACATCATTTAACTTATAAGTACTAGGGTTATGGGCACTCCCAAGCTTCAGAACCTTGCATTTATCTACATTGAACTGCATCTGCCACTTTTCTGACCAAGAATAGAGTTTGTTCAAATCCTCCTGAAGTTCCATAATATCTACGTTTGAATCAATTATCCTACCTATCTTTGTGTCATCGGCGAATTTGCTCATATCACTAGTAATTCCCTCATCAAGATCATTGATATATATTATAAACAACAACGGGCCCAAGACTGATCCCTGTGGAACGCCACTTGTTACAGATCCCCACTCGGACTTAACCCCATTTATGGACACTCTCTGCTTACTGTCAGTGAGCCATGACTCGATCCACGAGAGCACTTTTCCCCCAATGCCATGAGCTGCCACTTTCTTTAACAGTCTATGGTGCGGAACTCTATCAAAAGCCTTACTAAAATCTAAGTGTTTCAGAGGACAATGATGTTGTATTAGGGACGATATTGGAGATAGAAGGGGGTGACTAAAGCTCGGGGCAACGATGGAAGTTACCAAAGCAGGGGGGAAGGGATGAAATGGTAGAATTAACTTGGGAAGAAGCTTGGGAGAGGACAGGAGCGGAAGCAACTTAAGAGGGGACAGGAAAAGAAGGGACTGTAGGAAGGGGAAGATGAGTGTCCAAACTTGCAACAGAACTAGTGAGAGGTAAAGAACCAGGCACTGAGACTGGGAAGGAAGTGTGTGGGTAGGATAAGTGAAGTAGAGGTTAAAGGAGATTTATACATTGGGGATTTTTTGGGCTTCAGAGAAGTGGAAGGAAGTTGTCGTGCGAGGTACAACTTGTGAGCGAGATGATGAAGAGCTGAAAACAGTATCAGGTGACAAGATAGATGCCTTGGAGTCCAGGACTGCGAAAGAGTTTGATACAGTAGGTGACTGTGGAAGGCTCGACTACAGGGGAGACTGCAGGAGTTGGGACCCCAGAGGTTGGGAGCCTCTTAGTGACTCTAGAATAAGAAATATGGGGAAGTGTCCCCTGGAGGTGTAAATGAGAAACTGCCATGGCACAAGGAATGAATTCTGTCTGAGACAACAGATTTCTCGTTCATTTAAGTAAGCTTGGCAACGACAAGAATAAGATGGGTGAGCTTCATTACAATTAAGGCAAGAGGGAGGGAGACTGCAAGATGGATTGGTATGGTCTTCGGCATTCTGACGAACCTCCAACATTTCGCTGGATGGCCAAAACTCCAGCAATTTCTACACTTTTATGGTGTATGTATCAACTTCCTACTTGTAAATGGTGTCCCGCGATATAGACCGTGAACGTTAGCCCACGGCAGTCAAAAGTTAAGCGAGCTGCATTGCACCGTCCACCGTCCGCAAGCAGGCATGACATACGTGTTTACTTCAAGAATTGCGAGGTCTTTGAGGTCAAGCTGTTCCAGAATGTCGTTACTACATGTCTGGAAATTATGCTGAACAATGGTATGAGGTAGAATGATTGTACCACCACAAGAACTGAGAGAATGGTGTTTCTGAATTGATACAGGAATAGTGTCTATGGTGGTAACTAGAAAAACATCGTGAGCTTGCCTAGCATTTTGTACTGTAACAACGAATACACTGCTCTTGAAGTCACGAAATTAAATATCTCGACCAACATGGCGTAGGAGCGCCTTGCTGATACTATGATGTGAAAAATAGTAGATGTCGGTTGCAGAGTAAAAAACTTAGTTCATTGTGTACTTTGAAACGTAACGTGTAAGGAAAGAGTGTTGTGCCAGTCTTTTCTGGGCAGAGTGAAAAGTAAGCAAAGTAGTGTCATCAGTTAATGGTTGAGGTCGTTTAGGTGTGGGAGTGGAGGTGGTCCGACTTGAGATAGGCGAGCGATTTTCGAAATCATCACTCCATAGGGAAAGAAGTTAGAAGCATGGTCAAAGATGAGCAGAGATCATGTAAAGTAAAAGGACACAAGTGCAACTAATGTGACATTTATTGTGGCAACGTTTCGCTCTCCAGGAGCTTTATCAAGCCATTACAAACAATACATGGACACAGAGGGTATATAAAGGCTCAGAGTGAGGTGTAATACTAGTGAGGTACCATATCGATGATCACTAGTGGTGGTAGTAGTAGTAGTAGTAGAAGTAGTGGTAGTGACAAAAGTAATACAATATGGTAGAGCAATTAATTCGTACATGAGTAAAAGGATATAAAAGCTATTACTTGGGTAACATAAAAATAGGTTGGACAAATATAGAGTGGAATGAGGCAGCTTGTTTCAGTGTTCACTCTCTGTGCTTTGTGTAGTATAACAGGAGAGACTATGTGATGGCAGGGTTTACTGTTTTCAGGAGGATTCTTGCTAAGACTTCGGAGATGGTGAAGCTGCCGTTGTTTTGTTTAATTGCATTCGAAACAGCGATCAGTGCTGATTCGAGGCACTTGCGTCTGCGGAAATTAGTTTCTTTGATCACTAATTGGGCGTCTCTGAATTTCATGAGATGACTGGTGGAATTTCGGTGTTGTACACAGGCGTTGTTCAAGTTATCGTTCCTACATGCGTAAATGTGTTCATTGAGGCGGGTGTCGAGGTTTCTGGCTGTTTCACCTACGTAAATCTTGTCACAGCCTCCACAGGGTATAGTGTAAACTCCTGCATTGACTGGTTCGTGGTGCTTGGATTTTGTCCTGGTTATATCCTTTATTGAAGTGCTAGAAGCGATGGCGACTCTGGTGTTAGCTTGTGAAAGTACTTTTGAGACGTTCAGTGCAACCTGGCTGTTGGGAAGAATTATAACTTTGCTGGGAGTGGTGTTGATTCGTGGAGAATTTATGATCTGAAGAGCTCTTTTCTTGCAGTCTTTGATGAAAAAAGAAGGAAAATGTAACTCAGTGAATGTTTGGTGAATGTATGTACACTCCTCGTCAAGAAACTCAGGACTACAAATTCGGTATGCTCTTAGGAAAAACCCGATGATGATGCCTCTTTTGGTCTTGGTATCTTGACTGGAATAGAAGTGTGTGAGATCATTTTTATTGGTGGGTTTCCGATAAACTTGAAATCTTAGGCTGTTGTCTACTTTGTGAATGAGGACGTCGAGGAAAGGTAGCTTGTCATTGGACTCTTCTTCTAGTGTATGTAAACTGGATCGCCGGTTCAACTGCGTTGAGCCTTGCCTGAAGATCCCGTACATCAAAACGTTTTGGAGTTATTACGAGGACATCGTCCACGTAACGTAACCAAGTGACGCTTGAAGGGATGATGTTGGCGAAGTGTTCGGACTCTAGGTGTTCCATGTATAAGTTGGCTAGGACGGCACTTATGGGGGACCCCATTCCCATGCCGTAGGTTTGTTTGTAGAGCTTGTTATTGAAAGAAAAACAGTTGAAATTAACACAGAGTTCAATCAAGTCAACAAAATCTCCGGGAGGTAGAGGAAGATTAAGGTCCTGATTGACTTTACGTCGTAGAACCTCGATGGCTTTTTTGGTAGGTACTTTTGTGGAGAGGGAAGTAACATCCAAACTGCTTAGTTTCTTGTTACGGATGGAGAGGTTACGGATGCGGTTGAGGTCACCTGAGTGTTTAAGATGAGCGGGGTTGATGGTCCCCAGAAGGCAGCAACTTCCAGAAGGGTTATATACAGGGCCTTCTCACTGCAGCTTTATGTGAACCTTCTTCTTCTAATCTTCCTAGACGATACATCACTGCCCTTAAGAACCTCGCCAACGACCCCAACATTATCGTCACCACCGCCGACAAAGGAGGTGGAGTCGTCATCCTCAACACCAGTGACTACATCACTAAGATGATGGACCTTTTGAATGATCAATCTACATACGAACTCATCAGCACTCAACAGTGGGAGACGCTCACCAAAGATTTTCTATACAAAACCAGACAAATACTCAAACGCACTAGAGAAGGGAAGAAACTTCTGTATTTGTTACCAAGCAACCCTAAACCAGCACACATGTATGGTTTACCCAAGACCCATAAACACAATATTCCTCTCAGACCAATCACGTCAGGAATAGGCAGTGCTCCACACAAACTAGCCGAAGTTCTTGCCAAACATCTTTCCTGCCTTCTGGGGACCATCAGCCCCTCTCATCTTAAACACTCAGGTGACCTTCTCAACCGCATCCGTAACCTCTCCATCCGTAACAAGAAACTAAGCAGTTTGGATGTGACTTCTCTTCACAAAAGTACCTACCAAAAAAGCCATCGAGGTTCTACGACGTAAAGTCAATCAGGACCTTAATCTTCCTCTACCTCCAGGAGATTTTGTTGACTTAATTGAACTCTGCGTTAATTTCAACTGTTTTTCTTTCAATAACAAGCTCTACAAACAAACCTACGGCATGGGAATGGGGTCCCCCATAAGTGCCGTCCTAGCCAACTTATACATGGAACACCTAGAGTCCGAACACTTCGCCAACATCATCCCTTTAAGCGTCACTTGGTTACGTTACGTGGACGATGTCCTCGTAATAACTCCAAAACGTTTTGATGTACGGGATCTTCAGGCAAGGCTCAACGCAGTTGAACCGGCGATCCAGTTTACACTAGACGAAGAGTCCAATGACAAGCTACCTTTCCTCGACGTCCTCATTCACAAAGTAGACAACAGCCTAAGATTTCAAGTTTATCGGAAACTCACCAATAAAAATGATCTCACACACTTCTATTCCAGTCAAGATACCAAGACCAAAAGAGGCATCATCATCGGGTTTTTCCTAAGAGCATACCGAATTTGTAGTCCTGAGTTTCTTGACGAGGAGTGTACATACATTCACCAAACATTCACTGAGTTACATTTTCCTTCTTTTTTCATCAAAGACTGCAACAAAAGAGCTCTTCAGATCATAAATTCTCCACGAATCAACACTCCCAGCAAAGTTATAATTCTTCCCAACAGCCAGGTTGCACTGAACGTCTCAAAAGTACTTTCACAAGCTAACACGAGAGTCGCCATCGCTTCTAGCACTTCAATAAAGGATATAACCAGGACAAAATCCAAGCACCACGAACCAGTCAATGCAGGAGTTTACACAATACCCTGTGGAGGCTGTGACAAGATTTACGTAGGTGAAACAACCAGAAACCTCGACACCCGCCTCAATGAACACATTTACGCATGTAGGAACGATAACTTGAACAACGCCTGTGTACAACACCGAAATTCCACCAATCATCTCATGAAATTCAGAGACGCCCAATTAGTGATCAAAGAAACTAATTTCCGCAGACGCAAGTGCCTCGAATCAGCACTGATCGCGGTTTCGAAAACAATTAAACAAAACAACGGCAGCTCACCATCTCCGAAGTCTTAGCAAGAATCCTCCTGAAAACAGTAAACCCTGCCATCACATAGTCTCTCCTGTTATACTACACAAAGCACAGAGAGTGAACACTGAAACAAGCTGCCTCATTCCACTCTATATTTGTCAAAGAGTCCCTTATCTGCACGGAGTTGCTGAACACCACAAATGAGGTAGTTGAAGTTCTATCAATAAAGATCGAGAACCAAAACCTAGTCATTGTGGTTGTATACAAGCCACCAGATGCAACCTCACAACAGTTCAAGGAACAGCTACTGAAAATCGATTACTGTTTGGAAAACCTTCCAGCTCCATCCCCAAACATCTTACTGCTTGGTGATTTCAACCTAAGGCATACAAAGTGGAAGAATGTAGCAAATAATGTTATAGCTGAAACAATCCCCGGAGGTAGCACAGATGAAAGGTCACACACACATGAGCTACTAAGTCTCTGCGAAAAACACACCTTAAGCTAGCAGATAGTGGAGCCAACAAGACTAGGAAACACACTTGACCTTATCTTCACAAATAATGAGGACCTGATAAGAGACATAAGAATATCAAAAACAACTAATTCCGATCACAATCTAATCGAAGTCCAGACGTACATGCATAGGGGTCCTGAACAGCAGAATGCATGTACCTGTGAAGGTGTCTTCACAAAATACAATTTCAACAACAAGAACATCAACTGGGACCAGGTAAACCATGTCCTAAACGAAACATGTTGGGAAGATGTCTTAAATGACATGGATCCAAACCAGTGCCTTGAAAGGATCAACTTCCTGGTAGCCGAAGCATGTTCTAGGCATATTCCCCCTAAGAAAGAAGAAGAGCAGGAGTAAACTGGAGAGAAAAAGACGCTCCCTCTACAGAAGACGACGAAGAGTCACTGAGCTCCTCAGGAGTGCTAGAATATCTGATACACGAAAGGAGGCGCTGACCAGGGAAGTGGAAACTATCGAACTTAAGCTAAATGACTCTTACAGGAACCAGGAGAGGCAGGAGGAGCTTAAAGCTATTAGTGAAATTGAAAGAAATTCAAAATATTTCTTTTCATACGCCAAAAACAAGGCAAATACCACATCTAGTATCGGGCCCTTACTCAGACAGGATGGGACTTACACAGATGACAACAAGGAAATGAGTGAAATATTGAAATCCCAGTACGACTCTGTGTTTAGTGAACCACTAATCGGTCTGAGGATCGACGACCCAAATGATTTCTTCATGAATGAGCCTCAAAACTCCATAAATGTATGCCAGATTTCCGACATTACCCTAATTCCGATAGATTTCGAAAAAGCCATTGACAACATGCCTATGCACTCAGCCCCGGGCCCAGACTCGTGGAACTCTGTTTTCATTAAGAACTGCAAGAAACCCCTCTCGCGTGCCCTAAGTACACTATGGAGGAGGAGCTTGGACATGGGTGAAATTCCACAGTCACTTAAAACAACGGATATAGCCCCACTCCATAAAGGTGGCAGCAAAGCATTAGCTAAGAACTATAGACCAATAGCTCTGACGTCCCACATCATAAAAATCTTTGAAAGAGTGCTAAGAAGCAGGATTGCAAATCACCTGGATTCCCAAAATCTGCACAATCCAGGGCAACATGGGTTCAGGGCAGGTCGCTCCTGCCTCTCACAACTACTGGATCACTATGACATGGCCTTGGATGAACTGGAAGAAAATCGGAATGCAGATGTAATATACACAGACTTTGCAAAAGCATTTGACAAATGCGATCATGGCGTAATAGCCCATAAAATACGTGCTAAAGGAATAACTGGGAAAGTGGGGAGATGGATCTTCAACTTCCTAACAAATCGAACACAAAGAGTAGTGGTCAACAGAGTTAAATCGGAGGCTGCCATAGTGAAGAGCTCTGTTCCACAAGGCACAGTACTCGCCCCCATCTTATTCCTTATCCTCATATCAGACATAAACAGAGATATACACCACAGCACCGTATCATCCTTTGCGGATGATACTAGGATCTGCATGAGGCTGTCATCTGCTGAGGACGCGGTTAACCTCCAAGAAGATATAAACAAAGTTTTCCAGTGGGCAACGGTAAACAATATGATGTTCAATGAGGACAAATTCCAACTACTCCGTTATGGAAAACTGGAGGAGATAATAACTAGAACAGAGTATACTACTGACTCCGGCCATACAATAGAGCGGAAAAATAATGTAAGGGACCTGGGAGTAGTAATGTCTGAGGATCTCACTTTCAAGGATCACAACAGTGCCACGATCGCACGTGCAAAGAAAATGATAGGATGGATAATGAGAACTTTCAAAACGAGAGATGCCAAGCCCATGATGATCCTTTTCAAATCACTTGTTCTCTCTAGGCTGGAATACTGCTGTACATTAACATCTCCATTCAAAGCAGGTGAAATCGCAGATCTAGAGAGTGTACAGAGATCCTTTACTGCACGTATAAGTTCTGTCAAGCACCTTAACTACTGGGAACGCTTGGAAGCACTTGACTTGTACTCGTTGGAACGCAGGAGGGAGAGATATATCATAATCTACACTTGGAAAATCTTGGAAGGAATGGTCCCAAATCTGCACACAGAAATCACTCCCTACGAAAGTAAAAGACTGGGCAGGCGATGCAAAATGCTACCAATAAAAAGTAGGGGCGCCATTGGTACACTAAGAGAAAACACCATAAGTGTCCGGGGCCCAAAACTGTTTAACAGCCTTCCGTCAAGCATTAGGGGAATTGCCAATAAACCCCTGGCTGCCTTCAAGAGAGAGCTGGACAGATACCTAAAGTCAGTGCCGGATCAGCTGGGCTGTGGCTCGTACGTTGGACTGCGTGCGGCCAGCAGTAGCAGCCTAGTTGATCAGGCCCTGATTCATCGGGAGGCATGGTCATGGACCGGGCCGCGGGGGCGTTGATCCCCGGAATAACCTCCAGGTAACCTCCAGGTACCACCACAAGAACTGAGAGAATGGTGTTTCGGAATTGATACAGGAATAGTGTCTATGGTGGTAACTAGAAAAAGATCGTGAGCTTGACTATCATTTTGTACCGTAACAACGAATACACTGCTCTTGAAGTCACGAAATTAAATATCTCGACCAACATGGCGTAGGAGCGCCTTGCTGATACTATGATCTGAAAAATAGTAGATGTCGGTTGCAGAGTAAAAAACTTAGTTCACTGTGTACTTTGAAACGTAACGTGTAAGGAAAGAGTGTTGTGCCAGTCTTTTCTGGGCAGAGTGAAAAGTAAGCAAAGTAGTGTCATCAGTTAATGGTTGAGGTCGTTTAGGTGTGGGAGTGGAGGTGGTCCGACTTGAGATAGGCGAGCGATTTTCGAAATCATCACTCCATAGGGAAAGAAGTTAGAAGCATGGTCAAAGATGAGCAGAGATCATGTAAAGTAAAAGGACACAAGTGCAACTAATGTGACATTTATTGTGGCAACGTTTCGCTCTCCAGGAGCTTTATCAAGCCATTACAAACAATACATGGACACAGAGGGTATATAAAGGCTCAGAGTGAGGTGTAATACTAGTGAGGTACCATATCGATGATCACAAGTGGTAGTAGTAGTAGTAGTAGTAGTAGTAGTAGTGGTAGTGACAAAAGTAATACAATATGGTAGAGCAATTAATTCGTACATGAGTAAAAGGATATAAAAGCTATTACTTGGGTAACATAAAAATAGGTTGGACAAATATAGAGTGGAATGAGGCAGCTTGTTTCAGTGTTCACTCTCTGTGCTTTGTGTAGTATAACAGGAGAGACTATGTGATGGCAGGGTTTACTGTTTTCAGGAGGATTCTTGCTAAGACTTCGGAGATGGTGAAGCTGCCGTTGTTTTGTTTAATTGCATTCGAAACAGCGATCAGTGCTGATTCGAGGCACTTGCGTCTGCGGAAATTAGTTTCTTTGATCACTAATTGGGCGTCTCTGAATTTCATGAGATGACTGGTGGAATTTCGGTGTTGTACACAGGCGTTGTTCAAGTTATCGTTCCTACATGCGTAAATGTGTTCATTGAGGCGGGTGTCGAGGTTTCTGGCTGTTTCACCTACGTAAATCTTGTCACAGCCTCCACAGGGTATAGTGTAAACTCCTGCATTGACTGGTTCGTGGTGCTTGGATTTTGTCCTGGTTATATCCTTTATTGAAGTGCTAGAAGCGATGGCGACTCTGGTGTTAGCTTGTGAAAGTACTTTTGAGACGTTCAGTGCAACCTGGCTGTTGGGAAGAATTATAACTTTGCTGGGAGTGGTGTTGATTCGTGGAGAATTTATGATCTGAAGAGCTCTTTTCTTGCAGTCTTTGATGAAAAAAGAAGGAAAATGTAACTCAGTGAATGTTTGGTGAATGTATGTACACTCCTCGTCAAGAAACTCAGGACTACAAATTCGGTATGCTCTAAGGAAAAACCCGATGATGATGCCTCTTTTGGTCTTGGTATCTTGACTGGAATAGAAGTGTGTGAGATCATTTTTATTGGTGGGTTTCCGATAAACTTGAAATCTTAGGCTGTTGTCTACTTTGTGAATGAGGACGTCGAGGAAAGGTAGCTTGTCATTGGACTCTTCTTCTAGTGTAAACTGGATCGCCGGTTCAACTGCGTTGAGCCTTGCCTGAAGATCCCGTACATCAAAACGTTTTGGAGTTATTACGAGGACATCGTCCACGTAACGTAACCAAGTGACGCTTGAAGGGATGATGTTGGCGAAGTGTTCGGACTCTAGGTGTTCCATGTATAAGTTGGCTAGGACGGCACTTATGGGGGACCCCATTCCCATGCCGTAGGTTTGTTTGTAGAGCTTGTTATTGAAAGAAAAACAGTTGAAATTAACACAGAGTTCAATCAAGTCAACAAAATCTCCGGGAGGTAGAGGAAGATTAAGGTCCTGATTGACTTTACGTCGTAGAACCTCGATGGCTTTTTTGGTAGGTACTTTTGTGAAGAGGGAAGTCACATCCAAACTGCTTAGTTTCTTGTTACGGATGGAGAGGTTACGGATGCGGTTGAGAAGGTCACCTGAGTGTTTAAGATGAGCGGGGTTGATGGTCCCCAGAAGGCAGCAACTTCCAGAAGGGTTATATACAGGGCCTTCTCACTGCAGCTTTATGTGAACCTTCTTCTTCTAATCTTCCTAGACGATACATCACTGCCCTTAAGAACCTCGCCAACGACCCCAACATTATCGTCACCACCGCCGACAAAGGAGGTGGAGTCGTCATCCTCAACACCAGTGACTACATCACTAAGATGATGGACCTTTTGAATGATCAATCTACATACGAACTCATCAGCACTCAACAGTGGGAGACGCTCACCAAAGATTTTCTATACAAAATCAGACAAATACTCAAACGCACTAGAGAAGGGAAGAAACTTCTGTATTTGTTACCAAGCAACCCTAAACCAGCACACATGTATGGTTTACCCAAGACCCATAAACACAATATTCCTCTCAGACCAATCACGTCAGGAATAGGCAGTGCTCCACACAAACTAGCCGGAGTTCTTGCCAAACATCTTTCCTGCCTTCTGGGGACCATCAGCCCCTCTCATCTTAAACACTCAGGTGACCTTCTCAACCGCATCCGTAACCTCTCCATCCGTAACAAGAAACTAAGCAGTTTGGATGTGACTTCTCTTCACAAAAGTACCTACCAAAAAAGCCATCGAGGTTCTACGACGTAAAGTCAATCAGGACCTTAATCTTCCTCTACCTCCAGGAGATTTTGTTGACTTAATTGAACTCTGTGTTAATTTCAACTGTTTTTCTTTCAATAACAAGCTCTACAAACAAACCTACGGCATGGGAATGGGGTCCCCCATAAGTGCCGTCCTAGCCAACTTATACATGGAACACCTAGAGTCCGAACACTTCGCCAACATCATCCCTTTAAGCGTCACTTGGTTACGTTACGTGGACGATGTCCTCGTAATAACTCCAAAACGTTTTGATGTACGGGATCTTCAGGCAAGGCTCAACGCAGTTGAACCGGCGATCCAGTTTACACTAGAAGAAGAGTCCAATGACAAGCTACCTTTCCTCGACGTCCTCATTCACAAAGTAGACAACAGCCTAAGATTTCAAGTTTATCGGAAACTCACCAATAAAAATGATCTCACACACTTCTATTCCAGTCAAGATACCAAGACCAAAAGAGGCATCATCATCGGGTTTTTCCTAAGAGCATACCGAATTTGTAGTCCTGAGTTTCTTGACGAGGAGTGTACATACATTCACCAAACATTCACTGAGTTACATTTTCCTTCTTTTTTCATCAAAGACTGCAACAAAAGAGCTCTTCAGATCATAAATTCTCCACGAATCAACACTCCCAGCAAAGTTATAATTCTTCCCAACAGCCAGGTTGCACTGAACGTCTCAAAAGTACTTTCACAAGCTAACACCAGAGTCGCCATCGCTTCTAGCACTTCAATAAAGGATATAACCAGGACAAAATCCAAGCACCACGAACCAGTCAATGCAGGAGTTTACACTATACCCTATGGAGGCTGTGACAAGATTTACGTAGGTGAAACAACCAGAAACCTCGACACCCGCCTCAATGAACACATTTACGCATGTAGGAACGATAACTTGAACAACGCCTGTGTACAACACCGAAATTCCACCAATCATCTCATGAAATTCAGAGACGCCCAATTAGTGATCAAAGAAACTAATTTCCGCAGACGCAAGTGCCTCGAATCAGCACTGATCGCGGTTTCGAAAACAATTAAACAAAACAACGGCAGCTCACCATCTCCGAAGTCTTAGCAAGAATCCTCCTGAAAACAGTAAACCCTGCCATCACATAGTCTCTCCTGTTATACTACACAAAGCACAGAGAGTGAACACTGAAACAAGCTGCCTCATTCCACTCTATATTTGTCCAACCTATTTTTATGTTACCCAAGTAATAGCTTTTATATCCTTTTACTCATGTACGAATTAATTGCTCTACCATATTGTATTACTTTTATCACTACCACTACTACTACTACTACAACTACTACTACTACCACCACCACTAGTGAACATCGAAATGGTACCTCACTAGTATTCACCTCACTCTGAGCCTTTATATACCCTCTGTGTCTATGTATTGTTTGTAATGGCTTGATAAAGCTCCTGGAGAGCGAAACGTTGCCACAATAAATGTCACATTAGTTGCACTTGTGTCCTTTTACTTTACATATTGTCGGTAATTCTATCAACTTTATTACAGAGATCATGTACGTGAAGCAGGTGACGAAACGGCACTAGCAGAAGGTACAGGGGGATTAGAAAGGTCTGAAGAATGGTCAAGTAATGAGACAGGGTCAGAACAAGGTGCCATACCAGAAGGGGGCCCAGGAGGAAACGGTTCACGTATTTGGGACTCCATGGTTATGTCACGTTTTGTTTTTCTGAAAAAAAAAAAAAACAACGAAAAAGGAAACAAAAATAAAAAAAAGTGGGAAAACGTAGTGGGAGAGTGCCTACTAGGAATGAAAGAGCCGTAAATCCCACTCCACGCCCATGAGGTCCCCAGTACCACCAGTAGTGCAGATGCAGCATGGAACTCGTGCCATACCCTTTCCTTCATGCCAGTTAACCAGTAATCCAGGGAGCAACCTCACATCTACCTAGCCACCTCGGTGTACAAAAGAGAGGGCGGTCGGATACCCACCATAAAGGATACCTCCTTCAGCCACCACCTTCCAGAATCCAAAAGGCAGCCTCCTGAGATACACACGTCACACGAAAGACACCCAAAGATGCCCCCATCCCCCCGGGAGACTGAAGAAGGTTCAGAACATCCTCAGTTGATCCAGATTCCACGGCAAACTACACCACCACCAAGGACCTCAATGGAATGGGATGGACCACGGTAACCTTCCTTCTTCCTAGGAACTAGTGCGCCTAAGGGGAGAACTCCTAAGGCTAAAACCAGGATAGTGATAGAGGAGGGATGAGGAGAGGAGGAAAGCGAAAAGAGGGATGGGGAGGATGGGATAAGGAAGTGGGGATTGGGGAGAAGCAGGTATGGTCTGAGGAAGACAAGGAGCTCCCCTTAAAGAGTTAGCCGAGTAAATGCCCTCTCATTATGCTGTCCGGAAACTGCTGCAAACCTGACACCAACAGAGGATTTAAGACCATCAGTACACACTGTGACAGCATGAGAATGATACCGGAAGTGATTAAGAAAAAGAGCGCGAGAAGCAAATGTAGATACTTGACTTTTTGGGCATGACTGTGGGGGAAGAACAGACACGAACTGTCGGAACCTCCCGCTCATATACAGTAATCAAAGCAGGCTTTTCATTAGTTCGTCAGGCATCCATTTTCTATCAATGAGAAAATGCAGAAATATACTTTGTTCATTATTTCATTAATTTTTATTTTTATATGAACCATACTTTAATTTTGAACTTTTGCTCAATTTTGTTAATTTCCGGAAGAATGATTGTTACACAGAATAACGTAATATCATCAGAACTTACTGCATTTGTTACTTTTGTTACACGAAGTATCGTACAATACTTATTCATAGTGCAACTGCAAATGTTTAAATTATCAATGAGAAGAACAATAAGACACTTCGTGAAAATTAATGACAGTAAAAATTAATCAAGAAATTTCAAGCGCTATTGTGATTTCTCACTTTATCAAGACATTTTGTGTATAATAAAAATTTGTACGCACTGGTAGTAACAGAAAATGTACACAGCTTTATATCCCAAGTTTGTATTTACTTAGAGTATGCTGGAATCCTTTAACAAAGAATTAAAGTATCCTATCCTAGTGGTGAACAGATGACATGCAGACGTATTTGTGTGAGTGACTGGTACTTCTCTTAAGGGATGTCTTGATATTGGTGAAGGGCATGAGTCTTGATGGTGATGAAGGGGATGAGTCTTGATGCTGATGAAGGGGATGAGTCTTGATGCAGGTGAAGGGGATGAGTCTTGATGCAGGTGAAGGGGATGAGCCTTGATGCAGGTGAAGGGGATGAGCCTTGATGCAGGTGAAGGGGATGAGCCTTGATGCAGGCGAAGGGGACGAGTCTTGATGCTGGTGAAGGGGATGAGTCTTGATGCTGAAGGGGATGAGTCTTGATGCTGGTGAAGGGGATGAGTCTTGATGCTGGTGAAGGAGATGAGTCTTGATGCTGAAGGGGATGAGTCTTGATGCTGAAGGGGATGAGTCTTGATGCTGAAGGGTATGAGTCTTGATACTGGTGAAAGGGATGAATCTTGATGCTGGTGAAGGGGATGAGTCTTGATGCTGGTGAAGGGGATGAGTCTTGATGTTGGTGAAGGGGATGAGTCTTGATGCTGGTGAAGGGGATGAGTCTTGATGCTGGTGAAGGGGATGAGTCTTGATGCTGGTGAAAGGGATGAGTCTTGATGCTGGTGAAGGGGATGAGTCTTGATGCTGGTGAAGGGGATGAGTCTTGATGCTGGTGAAGGGGATGAGTCTTGATGCTGGTGAAGGGGATGAGTCTTGATGCTGGTGAAGGGGATGAGTCTTGATGCTGGTGAAGGGGATGAGTCTTGATGTTGAAGGGGATGAGTCTTGATACTGGTGAAGGGTATCAGTCTTGATGTGGGGTGAAGGGGATGAGTCTTGACGTTGAAGGGGATGAGTCTTGATGTTGGTGAAGGGGATGAGTCTTGATGTTGAAGGGGATGGGTCTTAATGCTGAAAGGAATGAGTCTTGATGCTGGTGAAGTGGATGAGTCTTGATGCTGGTGAAAGAGATGAGTCTTGATGCTGGTGAAAGGGAATGAGTCTTGATGCTGAAGGGGATGAGTCTTGATGCTGGTGAAGGGGAAGAGTCTTGATGGTGAAGGGTATGAATCTTGATGCTGAAGGGGAAGAATCTTGATGCTGTTGAAGGGGATGAATCTTGATGCTGGTGAAGGGGATGAATCTTGATGCTGGTGAAGGGGATGAATCTTGATGATGGAGAAGGGGATGAATCTTGATGGAGAAGGGGATGAGTCTTGATGCTGGTGAAGGGGATGAGTCTTGATGCTGGTGAAGGGGATGAATCTTGATGCTGGTTAAAGGGATGAGTCTTGATGCTGGTTAAAGGGATGAGTCTTGATGCTGGTGAAGGGGATGAGTCTTGATGCTGGTGAAGGGGAAGACTTGATGCTGGTGAAGAGGATGAGTCTTGATGTTGGTGAAGGGGATGAGTCTTGATGCTGGTGAAGGGTATGAGTCTTGATGTGGGGTGAAGGGGATGAGCCTTGACGTTGAAGGGAATGAGCCTTGATGCTGGTGAAGGGGATGAGTCTTGATGATGGGGATGAGTCTTAATGCTGAAAGGGATGAGTCTTGATGCTGGTGAAGGGGATGAGTCTTGATGCTGGTGAAGGGGATGAGTCTTGATGCTGAAGGGGATGAGTCTTGATGCTGGTGAAGGAGACGAGTCTTGATGCTGGTTAAGGGGATGAGTCTTGACGCTGGTGAAGGGGATGAGTCATGATGGTGAAGGGGATGAGTCTTGATGCTGGTGAAGGGGATGAGTCTTGATGCTGGTGAAGGGGATGAATCTTGATGAAGGGGATGAGTCTTGATGTTGGTGAAGGGGATGAGTCTTGATGCTGGTGAATGGGATGAGTCTTAATTCTAGTGGATGGGATGAGTCTTGATGCTGGTGAAGGGGATGAGTCTTGATGCTGAAGGGGATGAATCTTGATGTTGAAGGGGATGAGTCTTGATGCTGGTGAAGGGGATGAGTCATGATGTTGTTGAAGGGGATGAGTCTTGATGTTGAAGGGGATGAGTCTTGATGCTAGTGAAGGAGATGAGTCTTGATGCTGGTGAAGTGGATGAGTCTTGATGTTGGTGAAGGGGATGAGTCTTGATGTTGGTGAAGGGGATGAGTCTTGATGCTGGTGAAGGGGATGAGTTTTGATGTTGAATTGGATGAATCTTGATGCTGGTGAAGGATGTGAGTCTTGATGCTGAAGAAGGGGATGAGTCTTGATGCTGAAAGGGATGTGTCTTGATGCTGGTGAAGGGGATGAGTTTTGATGCTGGTGAAGGGGATGAATCTTGATGCTGGTGAAGGGAAGGAATCTTGATGTTGGTGAAGGGGATGAGTCTTGATGCTGGTGAAGGGGATGAATCTTGATGCTGGTGAAGGGGATGAATCTTGATGCTGGTGAAGGGGATGAATCTTGATCCTGGTGAAGGGGATGAATCTTGAAGCTGGTGAAGGGGTTGAGTTTTGATGCTGGTGAAGGGGATGAATCGTAATGCTGGTGAAGGGGATGAATCTTGATGCTGAAGGGAATGAATCTTGATGCTGAAGGGGATGAATCTTGATGCTGAAGTAGATGAGTATTGATGCTGGTGAAGGGGATAAGTCTTGATGCTGGTGAAGGGGATGAGTCTTGATGCTGGTGAAGGAGACGAGTCTTGATGCTGGTGAAGGGGATGAGTCTTGATGTTGGTGAAGGAGACGAGTCTTGATGCTGGTGAAGGGGATAAATCTTGATGCTGGTGAAGGGGATGAATCTTGAGGCTGATGAAGGGGATGAGTCTTGATGCTGAAGGGGACGAGTCTTGATGCTGATGATGGGGATGAGTTTTGATGCCGAAGGGGACGAATCTTGATGCTGAAGGGGACGAGTCTTGATGCTGAAGGGGACGAGTCTTGATGCTGGTGAAGGGGATGAGTCTTTATGCTGGTGAAGGGGATGAGTCTTGATGCTGGTGAAGGGGATGAGTCTTGATGCTGAAGGGGATGAGTCTTGAAGCTGGTGAAGGGGATGAGTCTTGATGCTGGTGAAGGGGATGAGTCTTGATGCTGGTGAAGGGGATGAGTCTTGATGCTGGTGAAGGGGATGAGTCTTGATGCTGGTGAAGGGGAAGAGTCTTGATGTTGAAGGGGATGAGTCTTGATGTTGATGGTGATGAGTCTTAATGCTGAAGGGGATGAATCTTGATGCTGAAGGGGACGAGTTTTGATGCTGGTGAAGGGAATGAGTCTTGATGCTGAAGGGGATGAGTCTTGATGTTGAAGGGGATGGGTCTTGATGATGGTGAAGGGGATGAGTCTTGATGCTGGTGAAGGGGATGAGTCTTGATGCTGGTGAAGGGGATGAGTCTTGATGCTGGCGAAGGGGATGAATCTTGATGCTGGCGAAAGGGATGAATCTTGATGCTGGTGAAGTGGATGACTTGATGCTGGTGAAGGGGATGAGTCTTGATGCTGATGAAGGGGATGGGTCTTGATTCTGGTGAAGGGGATGAGTCTTGATGCTGGGGAAGGGGATTGAGTCTTGATGCTGGTGAAGGGAATGAGTCTTGATGCTGAAGGGGATGAGTCTTGATGCTGGCGAAGGGGATGAGTCTTGGTGCTGGTGAAGGGGATGAGTCTTGATGCTGAAGTGGATGAGTCTTGATGCTGGTGAAGGGGATGAGTCTTGATGCTGGTGAAGAGGACGAGTCTTAATGCTGAAGGGGATGAGTCTTGATGCTGGTGAAGGGGATGAATCTTGATGCTGGTGAAGGGATGAGTCTTGATGCTGGTGAAGGGGATGAGTCTTGATGCTGGTGAAGGGGATGAGTCTTGATGCTGGTGAAGGGGATGAGTCTTGATGCTGGTGAAGGGGATGAATCTTGATGAAGGGGATGAGTCTTGATGTTGGTGAAGGGGATGAGTCTTGATGGTGAAGGGGATGAGTCTTGATGCTGATGAAGGGGATGAGTCTTGATGCAGGTGAAGGGGATGAGTCTTGATGCAGGTGAAGGGGATGACCCTTGATGCAGGTGAAGGGGATGAGCCTTGAAGCAGGTGAAGGGGATGAGCCTTGATGCAGGTGAAGGGGATGAGTCTTGATGCTGGTGAAGGGGATGAGTCTTGATGCTGAAGGGGATGAGTCTTGATGCTGGTGAAGGGGATGAGTCTTGATGCTGGTGAAGGGGATGAGTCTTGATGTTGAAGAGGAAGAGTCTTGATGTTGAAGGGGATGAGTGTTGATGTTGAAGAGGATGAGTCTTGATGCTGGTGAAGGGGATGAGTCTTGATGCTGGTGAAGGGGATGAGTCTTGATGCTGGTGAAGGGGATGAGTCTTGATGCTGGTGAAGGGGATGAGTCTTGATGTTGAAGAGGATCAGTCTTGATGTTGAAGGGGATGAGTGTTGATGTTGAAGAGGATGAATCTTGATGTTGAAGGGGATGAGTCTTGATGCTGGTGAAGGGGATGAGTCTTGATGCTGAAGGGGATGAATCTTGATGTTGAAGGGGATGAGTCTTGATGCTGGTGAAGGGGATGAGTCTTGATGCTGGTGAAAGGGATGAGTCTTGATGCTGGTGAAAGGGAATGAGTCTTGATGGTGAAGGGGATGTGTCTTGATGCTGGTGAAGGGGAAGAGTCTTGATGGTGAAGGGTATGAATCTTGATGCTGAAGGGGAAGAGTTTTGATGCTGGTGATGCTGTTGAAGGGGATGAATCTTGATGCTGGTGAAGGGGATGAATCTTGATGCTGGTGAAGGGGATGAATCTTGATGATGGAGAAGGGGATGAATCTTGATGTTGAAGGGGATGAGTCTTGATGCTGGTGAAGGGGATGAGTCTTGATGCTGAAGGGGATGAATCTTGATGTTGAAGGGGATGAGTCTTGATGCTAGTGAAGGAGATGAGTCTTGATGCTGGTGAAGGGGACGAGTCTTGACGCTGGTGAAGTGGATGAGTCTTGATGTTGAAGGGGATGAGTCTTGATGTTGGTGAAGGGGATGAGTCTTGATGTTGGTGAAGGGGATGAGTCTTGATGCTGGTGAAGGGGATGAGTTTTGTTGTTGATATTGATGAGTCTTAATGCTGATGCTGATGCTGAAGGGGACGAGATGCTGAAGGGAATGAGTCTTGATGCTGAAGGGGATGAGTCTTGATGTTAATGGGCTGATTGTGAAGGGGATGAGTCTTGATGCTGGTGAAGGGGATGAGTCTTGATGCTGGTGAAGTGGATGAATCTTGATGCTGGTGACGGGGATGAGTCTTGATGCTGAAGGGGATGAATCTTGATGATGCTGGTGAAGATCTTGATGCTTGATGCTGGAGTCTTGATGCTGGTGAATGAGTCTTGATGGTGAAGGGGATGAGTCTTGATGCTGGTGAAGGGGATGAGTCTTGATGCTGGTGAAGGGGATGAGTCTTGATGCTGGTGAAGGGGATGAGTCTTGATGCTGAAGGGGATGAGTCTTGATGCTGAAGGGGATGAGTCTTGATGCTGGTGAAGGGGATGAATCTTGATGCTGGTGAAGGGGATGAGTCTTGATGCTGGTGAAGGAGATTAGTCTTGATGATGGTGAAGGGGACGAGTGTTGATGATGGTGAAGGGGACAAGTCTTGATGATGGTGAAGTGGATGAGTCTTGATGCTGGCGAAGGGGATGAGTTTTAATGTTGGTGAAGGGGATGAATCTTGATGCTGTTGAAGGGGATGAATCTTGATGCTGGTGAAGGGGATGAGTTTTGATGGTGAAGGGGATGAATCTTGATGCTGTGAAGTAGACGAGTCTTGATGATGGTGAAGGGTATGAGTCTTGATACTGAAGGGGATGAGTCTTGATGTTGGTGAAGGGGATGAGTCTCGATGCTGGTGAAGGGAATGAGTCTTGATGCTGGTGAAGGGGATGAGTCGTGATGGTGAAGAGGACGAGTCTTCATGTTGAAGGTGATGAGTCTTGATGCTGGTGAAGGGGATGAGTCGTGATGGTGAAGGGGACGAGTCTTGATGGTGAAGGGGATGAGTCTTGATGCTGGAGAAGGGGATGAGTCTTGATGCTGAAAGGGATGAGTCTTGATGCTGAAGGGGATGAGTCTTGATGCTGGTGAAGGGGATGAGTCTTGATGCTGGTGAAGGGGATGAGTTTTGTTGTTGAATTGGATGAATCTTGATGCTGGTGAAGGATGTGAGTCTTGATGCTGGAGAAGGGGATGAGTCTTGATGCTGAAAGGGATGTGTCTTGATGCTGGTGAAGGGGATGAGTTTTGATGCTGGTGAAGGGGATGAATCTTGATGCTGGTGAAGGGAAGGAATCTTGATGTTGGTGAAGGGGATGAGTCTTGATGCTGGTGAAGGGGATGAATCTTGATGCTGGTGAAGGGGATGAATCTTGATGCTGGTGAAGGGGATGAATCTTGATGCTGGTGAAGGGGATGAATCTTGAAGCTGGTGAAGGGGTTGAGTTTTGATGCTGGTGAAGGGGATGAATCGTAATGCTGGTGAAGGGGACGAATCTTGATGCTGGTGAAGGGAATGAATCTTGATGCTGGTGAAGGGGATGAATCTTGATGCTGGTGAAGTAGATGAGTATTGATGCTGGTGAAGGGGATGAGTCTTGATGCTGGTGAAGGGGATGAGTCTTGATGCTGGTGAAGGAGATAAATCTTGATGCTGGTGAAGGGGATGAATCTTGAGGCTGATGAAGGGGATGAGTCTTGAGGCTGATGAAGGGGATGAGTCTTGATGCTGATGAAGGGGATGAGTCTTGATGCTGATGAAGGGGATGAGTTTTGATGCTGAAGGGGACGAATCTTGATGCTGAAGGGGACAAGTTTGGATGCTGAAGGGGACGAGTCTTGATGCTGGTGAAGGGGATGAGTCTTTATGCTGGTGAAGGGGATGAGTCTTGATGCTGGTGAAGGGGATGAATCTTGATGCTGAAGGGGATGAGTCTTGAAGCTGGTGAAGGGGATGAGTCTTGATGCTGGTGAAGGGGAAGAGTCTTGATGTTGAAGGGGATGAGTCTTGATGTTGATGGTGATGAGTCTTAATGCTGAAGGGGATGAATCTTGATGCTGAAGGGGACGAGTTTTGATGCTGAAGGGAATGAGTCTTGATGCTGAAGGGGATGAGTCTTGATGTTGAAGGGGATGGGTCTTGATGATGGTGAAGGGGATGAGTCTTGATGCTGGTGAAGGGGATGAGTCTTGATGCTGAAGGGGATGAATCTTGATGCTGGCGAAGGGGATGAATCTTTATGCTGGCGAAAGGGATGAATCTTGATGCTGGTGAAGTGGATGACTTGATGCTGGTGAAGGGGATGAGTCTTGATGCTGGGGAAGGGGATCGAGTCTTGATGCTGGTGAAGGGAATGAGTCTTGATGCTGAAGGTGATGAGTCTTGATGCTGGCGAAGGGGATGAGTCTTGGTGCTGGTGAAGGGGATGAGTCTTGATGCTGAAGTGGATGAGTCTTGATGCTGGCGAAGGGGATGAATCTTGATGCTGGCGAAAGGGATGAATCTTGATGCTGATGAAGTGGATGACTTGATGCTGGTGAAGGGGATGAGTCTTGATGCTGGGGAAGGGGATTGAGTCTTGATGCTGGTGAAGGGAATGAGTCTTGATGCTGAAGGGGATGAGTCTTGATGCTGGCGAAGGGGATGAGTCTTGGTGCTGGTGAAGGGGATGAGTCTTGATGCTGAAGTGGATGAGTCTTGATGGTGGTGAAGGGGATGAGTCTTGATGCTGGTGAAGGGGACGAGTCTTAATGCTGAAGGGGATGAGTCTTGATGCTGGTGAAGGGGATGAATCTTGATGCTGGTGAAGGGATGAGTCTTGATGCTGGTGAAGGGGATGAGTCTTGATGCTGGTGAAGGGGATGAGTCTTGATGCTGGTGAAGGGGATGAATCTTGATGAAGGGGATGAGTCTTGATGCTGGTGAAGGGGATGAGTCTTGATGCTGGTGAAGGGGATGAGTCTTGATGCTGGTGAAGAGGATGAGTTTTGATGCTGGTGAAGGGGATGAATCATGCTGGTGAAGGGAAGTAATCTTGATGAAGGGGATGAGTCTTGATGCTTAAGGAGCTGAGTCTTGATGCTGGTGAAGGGGATGAATTTTGATGCTGGTGAAGGGGATGAATCTTGATGCTGGTGAAGGTGACGAATCTTGATGCTGGTGAAGGGGATGAGTCTTGATGCTGGTGAAGGGGTTGAGTTTTGATGCTGGTGAAGGGGATGAATCGTGATGCTGAAGGGGATGAATCTTGATGCTGGTGAAGGGGATGAATCTTGATGCTGGTGAAGGGGATGAGTCTTGATGCTGGTGAAGGGGATGAGTCTTGATGCTGAAGGGGACGAGTTTTGTTGCTGAAGGGGATGAATCTTGATGCTGGAGAAGGGGATGAATCTTGATGCTGAAGGGGATGAGTCTTGATGCTGATGAAGGGGATGAGTCTTGATGCTGATGAAGGGGATGAGTCTTGATGCTGATGAAGGGGATGAGTCTTGATGCTGATGAGGGGGATGAGTTTTGATGCTGAAGGGGATGAATCTTGATGCTGAAGGGGACGAGTCTTGATGCTGGTGAAGGGGATGAGTCTTTATGCTGGTGAAGGGGATGAGTCTTGATGTTGAAGGTGATGAGTCTTGATGTTGAAGGGGACGAGTTTTGATGCTGAAGGGAATGAGTCTTGATGCTGTACGGGATGAGTCTTGATGTTGAAGGGGATGGGTCTTGATGAAGGGGATGAATCTTGATGCTGGTGAAGGGGATGAGTCTTGATGCTGGTGAACGGGATGAGTCTTGATGCTGGCGAAGGGGATGAGTCTTGATGCTGGCGAAGGGGATGAATCTTGATGCTGGTGAAGTGGATGTCTTGATGCTGGTGAAGGGGATGAGTCTTGATGCTGGTGAATGGGATTGGTCTTTATTCTGGTGAAGGGGATGTGTCTTGATGCTGGTGAAGGGGATGAGTCTTGATGCTGGTGAAGGGAATGAGTCTTGATGCTGAAGGGGATGAGTCTTGATGCTGGTGAAGGGGATGAGTCTTGGTGCTGGTGAAGGGGATGAGTCTTGATGCTGATGAGGTGGATGAGTCTTGATGCTGAAGGGGATGAGTCTTGATGCTGGTGAAGGGGATGAGTCTTGATGCTGGTGTATGGGATGAGTCTTGATGCTGGTGAAGGGGATAAGTCTTGATGCTCGTGAAGGGGATTAGTCTTGATGCTGGTGAAGGGGATGAGTCTTGATGCTGGTGAAGGGGATGAGTCTTGATGCTGGTGAAGGGGATGAGTCTTGATGCTGAAGGGGATGAGTCTTGATGCTGGTGAAGGGGATGAGTCTTGATGCTGGTGAAGGGGATGAGTCTTGATGCTGGTGAAGGGGATGAGTCTTGATGCTGAAGGGGATGAGTCTTGCTGGTGAAGGGGATGAGTCTTGATGCTGGTGAAGGGGATGAGTCTTGCTGGTGAAGGGGATGAGTCTTGATGGTGAAGGGGATGAGTCTTGCTGGTGAAGGGGATGAGTCTTGATGGTGAAGGGGATGAGTCTTGGTGAAGGGGATGAGTCTTGATGGTGAAGGGTTTTTGAACCAGAAACCCTGACTTACCCTTCACTTCCTTACAACACATTCCCCAAATGGTTATTAATTATTTTTACCCTACGGGTTTAGTGCTTGCCCCTGTTTAAAATCAATTTAAAACTTAATTAAGCGGTCAACAATAAGACCCAAAAGTCAGCATGGAACACTTTAGAATGCCGATGTTTTGCTCAATTCCTGAGCAAAACGTCGTTATTGCGGTGTGTTCCATATTGCTTTTATAACTTCTAGTTCATTTTTAAATCCCAGGTATCCCAGGTATCCCAGGTATCCCAGGTATCCCTGTATACTCTGCCTCCTTCACTCTTTACATTAGTGTGACATGTAAATGGTTGAAGTATGACCGAAACGTCGTCTCAAGGTTCTCTCCTACGTGCGGGTTATTTGTGTTGATTCTTCATGGTTTACCTGGGATGGAGGACCTGACATACCATCTTATAAAGGGATAATTACTGTCTTACAAGGTTGACTGGTAAGTCAGAGACAGACCTCCGTAACCCGGTCAATGGCGCCACTAAATAGGTCATGAGGTGGCTAAAACTCGCAGTAGCGGAAAATTTTCCAATTTTCCCATGACAAAAAATTTCCTGTCCACTAAATGAAAATAATTTTTGACAACTTTATGAATTAATGTAACAAGTTTGTTTCTCCTGCTGTTGTTTTAATACACAGGTCGTCTCCCACCGAGGCAGGTGACCCAAAAACAAGAGGAAATTTAAGTTTTTACATTTAGTAATTTAGAGAGAAGAAAAGGTTACTAGCCCTTTGATCTCGGCATTTTAATCGCCTCTAACGACAGACATGACTTCCATTATAATCAAATAGAGGTGATAAACCTACAAGGGTCATACAGCGAGCATAGCTTACGGATGATGGATTCTTCTCCACTTCATGTTCTTGTGTATCTATATTTCAGAAAATATTAAATTAGAAAAAATCCGTTTAAATTTTGCATTTAATTGAAAGTTGTTTACTCTTGTCTGTCTGTTGTCTCACACACACTCACACACACACACACACACACACACACTCACACACACACACACACACACACACACACACACACACACACACACACACACACACACACCGAGCACATCACCGGAGGCACACATCAACCAAATAACCGCTGCAGCATACGGGCGCCTGGCAAACCTGAGAATAGCGTTCCGATACCTTAATAAGGAATCGTTCAAGACACTGTACACTGTGTATGTTAGGCCCATACTGCAGCACCAGTCTGGAACCCACACCTGGTCAAGCACGTCAAGAAGTTAGAGAAAGTACAAAGGTTTGCAACAAGGCTAGTCCCAGAGCTCAAGGGAATGTCGTACGAGGAAAGGTTAAGGGAAATAGGACTGACGACACTGGAGGACAGAAGGGTCAGGGGAGACATGATAACGACATACAAGATACTGGGGGGGAATAGACAAGGTGGACAGAGACAGGATGTTCCAGAGAGGGGACACAGGGACAAGGGGTCACAACTGGAAGCTGAAGACTCAGACGAGTCACAGAGACGTTAGGAAGTATTTCTTCAGTCATAGAGTTGTCAGCAAGTGGAATAGCCTAGCAAGTGTAGTGGAGGCAGGAACCATACATAGTTTTAAGAAGAGGTATGACAAAGCTCAGGAAGCAGAGAGAGAGAGGATCCAGTAGCGATCAGTGAAGAGGCGGGGCCAGGAGCTGAGTCTCGACCCCTGAAACCACAATTAGATGAGTACAATTAGGTGAGTACACACAGGTCGCAGAGCACCTGGAACGGAGCAAGACTATAAACGCCAACAGCACGGTTTCGTGGAAGGCAAATGCTGTGTCACAAACTTCCTGGAGTTTTGGAGTAACTGAAGTAAGACACGAGAGGGGTGGGTTGACTGCATCTTCTTGGACTGCAAGAAGGCCTTCGGCACAGTTCCTCACAGGAGATTGGTGCAGAAGCTAGAGGATCAGGCGCATATAACAGGAAGAGCACTGCAATGGATCAGAGAATACCTGACAGGGAGGCAACAACGAGTCGTGGTATGTGATGAGGTATCACACTGAGCACTTGTGACGAGCAGGGTCCCACAGGGGTCAGTCTTAGGACCAGTGCTATTTCTGGTGTAAGTGAATGACATGATGGAAGGGTTAGACTCAGAAGCGCCCCTGTTCACAGATGATGTGAAGTTAATGAGGAGAATTAGATCAGATGAGGATCAGGTAGGACTCCAAAGAGATTTGGACAGGCTGGACACCTGGTCCAGCAACTTGCTTCTCAAATTTAACACGCAAAGTGCAAAGTAATGAAGATCGGGAAAGGCAAAGAAGACTGCAGATGGAGTAGAGGCTAGGCGGCCAAAGACTGCAAACCTCACTCAAGGAGAAAGATCTTGGGGCGAGTATAACACCGAGCATGTCTCCAGAAGCACACTTCAACCACATAACTGCTGCAGCATATGGGCGCCTGGCAAACCTGAGAATATCATTCCGATACCTTGGTAAGGAATCGTTCAAGACACACTACACCGTGTACATCAGGCACATACTGGAGTATGCAGCACCTGTTTGGAACCCACACTTGATCAAGCACGTCAAGAAATTAGAGAATGTGTAAAAGTTTGCGACAAGGTCAGTTCAATAGCTAAGGGGAATGTCCTACAAAGAAAGGTTGAGGGAAATCGGCCTGACGATACTGGAGGACACGAGGGTTAGGGGAGACATGATAACAACATACAAAATATTGTGTGGAATAGACAAGGTGGACAGAGACAGGATGTTCCAGAGGGGGACACAGAAACAAAGAGTCACAATTGGAAGTTGAAAATCCAGATGAGTCAAAGGGATGTTAGGAAGTATTTCTTCAGTCATAGAGTAGTCAGGAAGTAGAATAGCCTAGCAAGTTAGGTAGTGGAGCCAGGAACCATACATAGCTTTAAGATGAGATATGATAAAGCTCATGGAGCAGCGAGAAAGATCTAGTAGCACTCAGTGAAAAGGAGGGGCCAGGAGCTGAGTATCGACCCCCTGCAACCACAATTAGGCGAGTACACACATGCAGACACATGCAGACATGGGTCACAAGGCTCCGAGAACCTTAGCGTTTTTAGGGCCTGCATTAGCTGCTAGCAGTAACCAGTGGTAGTGACGTCAGTGAACAACCCTACAAGTGATAACCTAAGTTATTAGTAAAAAAAAGAGGTAAGGAGAAGCCTGAAATTATATAACAAAACTTCAAAGTGCCAATTCGTTAGGGGCCTAGTGGACTCCCATTGTCACACAGTTACAAATATACAAAGATCAAAGTGAATGTGGAACAAGGTGTTCAAGAATTACGAGAGGTTGGTTAACAAGTGAAATGGGGGGGGGGGGCAACATAATAAATAAAGGGAGAAAAGAAAAAAATATATAACTAGTGAAGGTGGCAGGAATAGGTCTTCTTGAAGCGGTGATGTCATACCAGGTTGTGTACAATTATATATAAAAAGTGTAGCTTACCGAATGTGAAGTGTATTCTACCAAAAGTGAAAAATGAAAACAATTGAGGAGCACGGGATGTACGAGTATAAATGGATATAACTATCACGGGTGAAGGATTTTCAAAATAGTGTTAAAAAGCCTATGTGTACGACAATGGATCAGTAACTGGCAACTTGGCATCACCCCGCTGCCACACCGCAAGTACTTCTCACTTATTGTGATTGCATGTTGTCAGATTCTGGTCTCTGTACGCTGTTAGATACTGGTCACTCACTCCTGCAAGCTATTACCAGAATTAGAGTAGAAACAGCATAGATAAGGTGGAGATAGGATTCATGAGGATTAACCAACGAGGATTAACCAACAAACACATGCACACACACACACTAGTACAAGTGTAGACACTTGTAGAAGCTGAAAGAGGCTAAGTTTTAGAATTACTAGTATTATTATTGTACTTTATTAGTAGTATAGATTTTATTAGTAGTATGGATAAGTTTTTGAATTACTAGTATTACTATTGTACTTTATTAGTAGTATAGATTTTATTAGTAGTATGGATAAGTTTTTGAATTACTAGTATTACTATTGGTATTTTATTAGTAGTATGGATACTTAGAAGTGAGGAGCATTATTTCTGGGCGCGCGCACACACACACACACACTGCAATGGATCAGAGAATACCTGACAGGGAGGCAACAACGAGTCATGGTACGTAATGATGTATCACAGTGGGCACCTGTGACGAGCGGGGTCCCACAGGGGTCGGTCCTAGGACCAGTGCTATTTTTGGTATATGTGAACGACATGATGGAAGGGTTAGACTCAGAAGTGTCCCTGTTTGCAGACGATGTGAAGTTAATGAGGAGAATTAAATCTGATGAGGACCGGGCAGGACTTCAAAGAGACCTGGACAGACTGGACACCTGGTCCAGCAAATGGCTTCTCGAATTTAATCCTGCCAAATGCAAAGTCATGAAGATAGGGGAAGGGCACAGAAGACCACAGACAGAGTATAGGCTAGGTGGCCAAAGACTGCAAACCTCACTCAAGGAGAAAGATCTTGGGGTGAGTATAACACCGAGCATGTCTCCGGAAGCTCACATCAATCAGATAACTGCTGCAGCATATGGGCGCCTGGCAAACCTGAGAACAGCATTCCGATACCTGTAAGGAATCATTCAAGACACTGTACACCGTGTATGTCAGGCCCATACTGGAGTATGCAGCACCTGTTTGGAACCCGCACTTGATAAAGCACATCAAGAAACTAGAGAAAGTACAAAGGTTTGCGACAAGGTTAGTTCCAGAGCTAAGGGGAATGTCCTATGAAGAAAGATTAAGGGAAATCGGCCTGACGACACTGGAGGACAGGAGGGTCAGGGGAGACATGATAACGACATATAAAATACTGCGTGGAATAGACAAGGTGGACAAAGACAGGATGTTCCAGGGAGGGGACACAGAAACAAGAGGCCACAATTGGAAGTTGAAGACACAAATGAGTCAGAGAGATAGTAGGAAGTATTTCTTCAGTCATAGAGTTGTAAGGCAGTGGAATAGCCTAGAAAATGACGTAGTGGAGGCAGGAACCATACACAGTTTTAAGACGAGGTTTGATAAAGCTCATGGAGCGGGGAGAGAGAGGGCATAGTAGCAACCGGTGAAGAGGCGGGGCCAGGAGCTAGGACTCGACCCCTGCAACCACAAATAGGTGAGTACAAATAGGTGAGTACACACTGATAACAATAACAGTACACATGACTGACTATGCATCCACACACACACACACACACACACACACACACACACACACACACACACACACACACACACACACAGCCATGTAAATGGTCCCTTCACAACCATACACCCCCAACCTACCCAACCCACTAGACATCCTGTCCCACTCTCCATCACTTTGTCCCCCCTCTAACCATCTCTTCCCCTCATAACTCCCCCAACACACGAACACACACACACACACACGCAGTCTTAAGGCACCCCTTTTTAAGCGGTCACTATCCCCCACCTTCCCTCCCCCCTCACTCCCATCCTATCACTTTGTCTCTCTCTCATCCTCACCATCCATCCATCTTCCCTCTCTCTCACCTCTCTCTCTCTCATCCTCATCTTCCATCCACCTTCCCTCTCCCCAGTCTCTTCCCCCCCTCTCTCTCTCCCCCTCTCCTCTCCCACCTTCGTCTGCCATCCCTTATGGCAGACGAAGGTGGGAAGGATGATTGGGATGCAGAGCTCAAAAAAAAAAGAAGACTGGTGAAGGAAGCTACAAGAGCTTGGAAGGAGGATGGAGATGATAGCTGCAGAGAGCATGTGGGAGCAACATGCCATAATAGCAGAAGCCAAGATACAGCGCTTAGAAGAGGAACTGAGTAATCTGAAACAGCCTAAAGAAAAAAATAACAGTACAGACATATCATCAGGAACTTCTACATCATACACAGACATGGGGACTGGAGGGAGCGAGAAAGCTATATTGTTTGCATAGGTCCTGTCAGACTCACATGTGGCCAAGGCAAAGACAAGGAGCACACTAGGAACAAATGAGAGCTTGGGAGACATTGAAGGAACTAGGATATATGCAGGAACTCTACCAGACTCCTGCAGGGGCCACGAACAACTGAGTAGGAAAGACAGACCAATGAGTAATGGGGTCTCAGCTAGGGAAGGGACTGAAAGAAGGAATGTTCCAAGGAAAGGAACTAAAACACCTCAGAGGATGCAATGGGAGACACAGTGGAAGAAATGGAGAGATCAGTTTTTGTCTATGGGCTCCAAGAAGCCGAAGGGGAAACCTACGATGAAAGAAAACAGGAGGAGATAAAAGCAATTGAAGGTATGAACACAATAGGGGAGGGCGACACGACACAGGTGGCAAATTTTCAGAGAATTGGTGTGGTTTGTAAGGAGAAGGAAGCGGCCTCTCAAAGTAATTTTCAAGGCAGAATCAACTCGAACCATGATCCTGCAGGAGAAAGCATGGCTGAGAGACAACCTGGAATTCCAGAGTATGTATCTTGACTGAGACAAAATGCAAGAAGAAAGGAGAATACTGAGAGAGTGCAAAAACGAAAGGACGAATGAGAGGAAGTGACAAAGAAAAGCAAAATAACCCAGACACAGGTGGAAGGGCAAACACACCCTCCAGAAACACCAGCAGAAAGACTCCAACCACAACAACCCCAAGGCAACTGAACAATCTATGCCAACAATCACACACCAATCCCTCTGTACCCACTCCCCACACCACAAACCCCAACCCTACAGCAACCCCCTATGGGAACTCTTCCCCCACCACAACCCCCATGGGCCTCAGCCAGGGTTCTTGCTCTCCCAACTCCAATATCCTCCCAGGACCACGGTTTTGGAACAGAAGTTGAAGTTTGGTACATGAATGCGGATGGAATAACGAACAAATATGAACAGTGGCGTGAAAGAATCAATGAGAAGTCCCCAGACATCATAGCAGTCACAGAAACGAAACTCAATGAGACAATAACAGATGCAATCTTCCCACCAGGATATCAGGTCCTGAGGAAAGACTGAAGGACCAGAGGGGGAGGAGGGATTGCACTGCTCATAAAACACCAATGAAAATTTGAGGAAATGGGAGGCATAGATGAGATTGGAGAGAGAGAATACATAGTAGGTACACTTCAGTCTGGGGAGTACAAGGTAGTCATTGCAGTGATATATAATCCACCACAGAAATGCAGGAGGCCAAGAGAGGAATATGAAGAGAATAATAGAGCAATGGTGGACACACTGGCTGAGGTGGCAAGAAGAGCTTACTTGAGCAGAGCAAAGTTACTGGTTATGGGCGTTATCAACCACAGGGAGATTGACTGGGAAAACCTGGAGCCACATGGGGGTCCTGAAACATGGAGAGCCAAGATGATGGATGTGGAACCGGAAAACCTTATGCATCAACATGTTAAGGATACTACCACAGAGAGAGGGAAGGATTAACCAGTAAGACTGAACCTTTTGTTCACCCTGAGCAGTTCAGACATTGA
Organism: Cherax quadricarinatus; assembly: GCF_038502225.1. Classification (NCBI taxonomy): domain Eukaryota; kingdom Metazoa; phylum Arthropoda; class Malacostraca; order Decapoda; family Parastacidae; genus Cherax; species Cherax quadricarinatus. The sequence continues at coordinate 54,560,921 of NC_091300.1, read as the reverse complement.
GGACATCATATATGAGAGGCCCCCTAGGAGCTAGTGACCACGTGGTTCTGTGCTTTGAATACATGGTAGAGTTATAAGTGGAGATGGTGACAGGAGTGGAATGGAAAAAGCCAGATAAATTGGGGGACCACATAGGTTTGAGGAACTTCCTGCAAGAGGTTCAGTGGGATAGAACTGGTAGGAAAGTTGGTAAATGAAATGATGGAATACGTAACAACAAAATGCAAGAAGGGAGAGGAAAGGTTTTTTCCCAAGGGCAACAGAAATAATGCGAAGACCAGAACGAGTCGCTGGTTTACCCGATGGTGTAAGGAGGCAAAAACCAAGTGATATAGAGAATAGAAAAAGTATAGAAGGCAAAGAACACAGGAAAATAAGGAGATTAGTCAAAGAACCAGGAACGAGTGTGCACATATAAGGAGGGAGGCCCAGTGACAATATGAAAATAATGTAGCATCGAAAGTCAAGTCTAACCCGAAACTACTGTATAGCCACATCGGGAGGAAGACAAGAGTCAAAGACCAAGTGATCAGGCTGAGGAAAGAAGGTGGGGAACTCACAAGAAATGATCATGAGGTATGTGAGAAGCTCAAAATGAGATTTAAGGAAGTATTTACAGTAGAGACAGAAATGGCTCTGAGAAGACAGCAAAGAGGGAAACACCAACAAGGAATATACCAACAGGTGCTGGATGACATACAAACAATGGAGGAGGAGGTGCAGAAGCTAAGTTACCTCGATACCTCAAAGGCGAGTGGACCGGACAACATCTCCCCATGGGTCCTTAGAGAAGGAGCAGAGATGCTGTACGTGCCACTAACCACAATCTTCAATACATCCCTTGAAACTGGGCGACTACCTGAGGTATGGAAGACGGCAAATGTAGTCCCCATTTTTAAGAAAGGAGACAAACACGGTACTAAACTACAGACCAGTGTCTCTGACATGTATAGTATGCAAAGTCATGGAGAAGATTATCAGTAGGAGAGTGGTGGAGCACCTGGAACGAAACAACATTATCAACAACAACCAGCACAGATTCATGGAAAGCAAATCCTGTGTCACAAGTCTTCTGGAGTTTTATGACAAGGTAACAGAAGACGCTGAGGTCAGTGGTCACCTGAGGTCATACCTGTCCTAAGCTCGCTGGGAGTTAGCATGGGGTGTTACCAAGCACCATGGCTTGTTGTAGTGTTTTAGAATCTCAGATTAAAGTGTTGAAGGAGGTTCTACTTCTTCAGGAGGAAAATAGGAGGCTGAAGCTTCGCCTAGATGAGTTTGCGAGTGAGTGTGAGAAGGATTTAGCTGGTGAGGAGGAAATGGTCACTAGCAGTGATAGTGGCAGCCGCGTTAAGTGGCAAGTGGTTCACAGTTCAGGAAGAAGGAAGATAAGGGGGGTTAACAGAGAAGATGTGAATGAAGGAAATCGATTCTCTGTTCTCCAGGACGAGTGCACTTTAGTGGTTAGTGAGGTTGAAGGTACCACTGATTCCCCTGTTAATCAAGGCAAGAATGTTTTAATTGTAGGAGACTCTCAGGTAAGATATATGGGCTGTGCTTTTTGAAACAGACAGAAATGTCAGACAGAGTGTGTGCCTTCCTGGAGCTGGTGTTGGTGACATAGTCTGCAGGTTGGATAATATTGTCAGGTAATCGGAACAAGACCATTATCTGCCTTAGTGCTGGGGGTAATGACATTGGGAAGGGCAGGAGACAGGAGCTGCTGGATAAGTACAGGTCAGCCATAAAAGTTGTTAGGTCTAAGGGAGGGATCCCAGTCATACGTAGCATCTTGCCTTGAAAGGGAGTGGGCAATGAATGGATGTCTAGGGCAATTGGTATAAATTGCTGGCTGGACAGGTACTGCAAGGAACTTGCAATCCCATTCATTGATAACTGGGACCTCTTCTTTGGCAAACATTATATGTATGCAAGGGATGGGGTTCATCTCCCTGGGGATGGAATGGCTGCATTAGCCAATTCGATTGAGAGAGTAATTGATGACTTGTCTAGGAATTTAAACTGATAGATTATAGAGGTATGGGTGTTTGTGGGAAACAATCAGGGTGCAGTTTTTGGGTTAAAACAGCAGTTATTACCGGGATACCTCAGGGATATGTTTAAAAGACAATATTCAAAATAAATCTGCTAGTAATGGCAAATCAATTGATCAACAAACAAAGAGAGATAGCAGAGGGCAATGAGTGATTAGCTCCCTTAAGGCTTACTATACAAATAGGAGTCTAAGAAATAAGATAGATGAGCTAAGATTACATGCAAGTGTAGGTAATATAGATATTGTTGCTATAACAGAGACCTCGTTCAACCTGATAGAGAAATGCCTTCTGAATGCAACATACAGGGTTATAAACTATTCCGCACTGATAGGGTCAACAGGAATGGTGTTGGAGTGGCGTTGTAAGTCAGGAAATATTTAAATTGTTGCCTTAGACATGATATAAGATTAGAAACATTGAACACAGAATCTGTTTGGCTACAGTTTATCGAGAGTCGTGACAAATTAAGTTTGGGCGTGATTTATGCGGCCCCAAACCTTGATAGGGAGTGCAGTAAGATGTTATGGGACGAAATTCATAAGGCATCCAGTTATGAATTTACTAACTTTTTTCACTAAGGTGTTTGTGGAGGTAGATCATGGTAATGAATATGATATTGTGTATATGGACATCAGTAAGGCTTTCGATAGACTTCCACATCAGAGGCTATTGAGGAAACTTAAGGCACACGGAATAGGAGGAGAATTTTTTCCTGGGTAGAGGCATGGCTGACAAATAGGCAGCAGAGAGTTTGCATAAATGGGGAGAAATCAGAATGGGGGCACGTCACAAGTGGTGTTCCTCAGGGGTCAGTGTTGGGCCCGTCGTCGTTCACAATTTACATAAACGATATAAATGAGGGAATAAATAGCGACATAAGCAAATTTGCTGATGACACCAAAATAAGCCTTCCAATTCATTCTAATGAGGACACTAGAGCACTCCAGGATGATTTGAATAGACTGATGCAATGGACGGAGAAGTGGCAGATGCAGTTTAATATAGACAAATGCAAAGTTCTAAGTGTTGGACAGGAAAATAACCATGACACATAAACTAAATAATGTAGATCTTAATACTACTGATTGCGAAAAAGATTTAGGAGTTCTGGTTAGCAGTAATCTAAAACCAAGACAACAGTGCATTAGTGTTCGCATTAAAGCTAACAGAATTCTTGGCTTCATATCTAGAAGTATAAATAATAGACGTCCTGAGGTTGTTCTTCAACTCTATATATCCTTGGTTAGGCCTCATTTAGACTATTCTGCTCAGTTCTGGTCACCGTATTACAGAATGGATGTAATTGGTCTGGAAAACGTACAGAGGAGGATGACAAAGATGATCCCATGTATCAGAAATTTCTACTATGAGGATAGACTGAGGGCCCTGAATCTGCACTCTCTCGGCGTAGAATTAGGGGGGATATGATCGAGGTGTATAAATGAAAAACAGGAATAAATAAAGGGGATTTAAATAGCATGCTGAAAATTTCCAGCCATGACAGGACTCGCAGCAATGGTTTCAAGTTGGAAAAATTCAGATTCAGGAAGGATATAGGAAAGCACTGGTTTGGTAATAGAGTTGTGGATGAGTGGAACAAACTTCCGAGTCCAGTTGAGGCTAAAACGTTGTGTAGTTCTAAAAATAGGCTAGATAAATACATGAGTGGGTGTGGGTGGGTGTGAGTTTGAACGGACTAGCTTGTGCTGTTGGGTCTGGTGCCGTGCTCCTTCCTTGAGTGGAGGTGACCAGACTGGGTAGGTCATTGGGCTAATCCGGGGGGGGGGGGAATGGATCTGCTCCTCATAGGTCAGTAGGCCTGTTACAGTGTTCCTTCTTTCTTATGTTCTTTCTTTCTTAAGACACGAGAGAGAGGGATAGGTCGATTGCATTTTCCTAGACTGCAGGAAGGTCTTCAACACAGTTCCTCACAAGAGATTAGTGCAAAAGCTGGAGGATCAGGCACGTATAACAGGAAGGGCACTGCAATGGATCAGAGAATACCTGACAGGGAGGCAACAACGTGTCATTATACGTGATGAGGTATTACAGTGGGCACCTGTGACGAACGGGGTCCCACAGGGGTCAGCCCTAGGACCAGTACTATTTTTGATATATGTGAATGACATAATGGAAAGGATAGACTCTTAAGTGTCCCTGTTTGCAGATGATGTGAAGCTAATGAGAAGGATTAAATCGGATGAGGATCAGGCAGGACAACAAAAGAGGCCTCGACTGGCTGGACACGTGGTCCAGCAACTGGCTTCTCGAATTCAACCCTGCCAACTGCAAAGTCATGAAGATTGGGAAGGGCAAAAAAGACCGCAGACAGAGTATAGGCTTGGTGAACAAAGGCTGCAACCCTCACTCAAGAAGAAAGATCTTGGGGTGACCATAACACCGAGCACGTCTCCAGAGGCATACATCAGCCAGATAACTTCTGCAGCATATGGACGCCTCTCAAATCTGAGAATAGCGTTCCGATACCTTAGTAAGGAATCGTTCAAGACACTGTACACTGTGTACATCAGGCCCATACTGAAGTATGCAGCACCAGTTTGGAGCCCAAACCTGTTCAAGCATGTCAAGAAATTAGAGAAAATCCAAAGGTTTGCAACAAGGCTAGTTCCGGAGCTCAGGGAAATGTCCTACGAAGAAAGGTTGAGGGAAATCGGACTCACGACACTGGAGGACAGGAGGGTCAAGGGAGACATGATAACATACAAAATAATTCATGGAATAGACAAGGTGGACAGAGGATGTTCCAGAGAGGGGACACAGAAACAAGGGTTACAATTGGAAGTTGAAGACTCAGGCGAGTCACAAGTATGTCAGGAAGTACTCTTTCAGTCAGAGTCGTCAGGAAGTGGAATAGCCTAGCAAGTGATGTAGTGGAGGCAGGAACAATACATAGCTTTAAGACGAGGTATGACAAAGCTCATGAAGCAGAGAGAGAGAGGACCAAGTAGTAATCAGTGAAGAGGTGGGGCCAGGAGCTGGATCTCGACCCCTGCAACCACAATTAGGTGAGTACAATTAGGTGAGTACACACACACACACACACACACACACACACATGGCGGCTATAGTGTAATTGGTCACAAGGCTAGGAGAATCTTAGTGTTTTTAGGGTGTACATTAGCTGTTAGCAGCAACCAGTAGTAGTGACAACGTCAGTGAACAACCCTACAAGTGATAACCGAAGTTAATAGTTAAAAAAAAGAGGAGAGGAAGCCTGAAATTAAACAACAAAATCTGAAAGTGCCAAATCATTAGAGGCCTAGTTGGCGCTGTTTGCCACACAGTTACAAATATACAAAGTACAGAGCAAGTACAAACGACATAAGATCAAAAAAATTAAGAGAGGATGGTTAATGTGAAACTGAGGTAGCATACAGCGAGTGTGGACAAGCTAACGAGAAAAAGAAAAATATATATAACCAGTGAAGGAGGAAGCAGTAGGCCTCCAGGAAGTAGTGCCGCCATAGCAGGTTGGGTGTCATTACAAATAAGAAGTGTTACCAAAAGTGAAGTGTAATTTACCAAAAGTAACAATATACAAGTGATAAGTGTAGTAAATAAGGACTCAAACGGGCAATGAGAACAGAATTATTGAACAGAAGAGAGATATTAGTATTATTGTATTAATATACTGATATTAGCATTACTGGTATTACTATTGTTTGGGGTAGTACTATTAACATGTTGTTTGTATATTGATATACGTGGGTACACTAAGGACTATAAACACACACACACACACACACACACACACACACACACACACCCATGCCACATCCAATGCCCCCACCCACTACATTACAAACTTCACCCCCACAGCAACAACCCATAGTTCCTTACCAGGTCTCCCACTTCCCCAACCCCAATATACTTCCCAGACCACAGTCTTAGAAAAGAAGTTGAAGGTGTGGTATACAAATGCAGATGGAATAACAAACAAGTATGAGGAGTGGCACGAAAGAATCAAAGAGACATCCCCAGACATAATAGCACTCACAGAAACAAAACTCGCCAGAATAATAACAGATTCAATCTTTCCATCCGGATATCAAATCTTCAGGAAAGACAGAGGGAGGAGAGGGGGAGGAGGAGTTGCACTGCTCATTAAAAGCCAGTGGGGTTTTGAGAAAATGGAAGGAATGGATGGCATGGGCGAAAGGGACTACTTAGTAGGAACAATCCAGTCTGAGGGACACAAGGTGATAATTGCAGTAATGTACAACCCACCACAGAACTGCAGGAGGCCAAGAGAAGAATACGATGAGAGCAACAGAGCAATGATCAACACACTAGCCGAGGTAGCCAGGAAAGCACACATGGGGGGAGCAAAGTTACTAGTTATGGGTGATTTCAATCACAAGGAGATTGACTGGGAAAACCTGGAGCCCCATGGGGGTCCCGAAACATGGAGAGCCAAGATGATGGATGTGGTACTGGAGAACCTCATGCATCAACATGTTAGAGACACTACCAGAGAGAGAGGAGAGGATGAACCAGCAAGGTTGGACCTTGTATTCACCATGAGTAGTTCGGACATCGAGGATATCATGTATGAAAGGCCCCTGGGAGCTAGTGATCATGTGGTTCTGTGCTTCGACTACATAGTTGAGCTCCAAGTGGAGAGAGTAGCAGGAATAGGCTGGGAAAAACCAAACTACAAAAGGGGGAACTACTCAGGCATGAGGAACTTCCTTCAAGACATTCAGTGGGAGAGGGAACTGACAGGAAAACCAGTACAAGAAATGATGGACTATGTAGCAACAAAATGCAAGGAGGCAGAGGAGAGGTTAGTTCCCAAGGGAAACAGAAATAATGGGAAGAACAGAACGAGTCCTTGGTTCACCCAAAGGCGTAGGGAGGCAAAAACTAGGTGTACTAGAGAATGGAAAAGGTACAGAAGACAGAGAACTCAGGAAAATAAAGAAATCAGCCAAAGAGCCAGAAACGAATATGCACAGATAAGAAGGGAGGCTCAGAGACAATATGAAAATGACATAGCATCAAAAGTAAAGACTGACCCGAAGCTGTTGTACAGCCACATCAAGAGGAAAACAACAGTCAAGGACCAGGTAATCAGACTGAGGAAGGGTGATGGGGAATTCACAAGAAACGACCGAGAGGTATGTCAGGAGCTCAACACAAGATTTAAAGAGGTATTTACAGTGGAAACCAGTAGGACTCCAAGAAATCAGAACAGGGGGGCACACCAGCAAGTGCTGGATGAGGTACATATAACCAAGGAGGAGGTGAAGAAGCTGCTATGCGAACTTGACACCTCAAAGGCGGTGGTACCAGACAACATCTCTCCATGGGTCCTTAAAGAGGGAGCAGAGATATTGTGTGAGCCATTAACAAAGATCTTCAACACATCATTTGAAACTGGGCAACTCCCTGAGGTATGGAAAATGGCAAATGTAGTCCCAATTTTTAAAAAGGGAGACAGACATGAGGCACTAAACTACAGACCTGTATCACTAACGTGTATAGTATGCAAGGTCATGGAGAAGATCATCAGGAGGAGAGTGGTGGGGCACCTGGAAAGAAACAAGTGTATAATTGACAACCAGCACGGTTTCAGGGAAGGAAAATCCTGTGTCACAAACCTACTAGAGTTTTATGACAAGGTGACAGAAGTAAGACAAGAGAGAGAGGGGTGGATCGACTGCGTATTTTTGGACTGCAAGAAGGCTTTCGACACAGTTCCTCACAAGAGGTTACTGCAAAAGCTAGAGGACCAGGCACACATAACAGGAAAGGCACTGCACTGGATCAGAGAATATCTGACAGGGAGGCAACAACGAGTCATGGTACGCGACGAGGTGTCAGAGTGGGCGCCTGTGACAAGCGGGGTTCCACAGGGGTCAGTCCTAGGACCTGTGCTGTTCTTGGTATACGTGAACGACATAACGGAAGGGATAGACTCAGAAGTGTCCTTGTTTGCAGACGATGTGAAGTTAATGAGAAGAATCGAATCGGACGAGGATCAGGCAGGACTACAAAGAGATCTGGACAGGCTACAAGCCTGGTCCAGCAACTGGCTCCTTGAATTTAACCCTGCCAAATGCAAAGTCATGAAGATTGGGGAAGGGCAAAGAAGACCGCAGACACAATATAGTTTAGATGGCCAAAGACTGCAAACCTCACTCAAGGAAAAAGATCTGGGGGTGAGTATAACACCGAGCATATCTCCTGAGGCGCACATCAATCAGATAACTGCTGCAGCATACGGGCGCCTGGCAAACCTACGGATAGCGTTCCGATACCTCAGTAAGGATTCGTTTAAGACTCTGTACACCATCTACGTCAGGCCCATACTGGAGTATGCATCACCAGTTTGGAATCCACACCTAGTCAAGCACGTCAAGAAATTAGAGAAAGTGCAAAGGTTTGCAACAAGACTAGTCCCAGAGCTACGGGGATTGTCCTATGAAGAAAGGTTGAGGGAAATCGGCCTGACGACACTGGAGGCCAGGAGGGTCAGGGGAGACATGATAACGACATATAAAATACTGCGTGGAATAGACGAGGTGGACAAAGACGGGATGTTCCAGAGATGGGACACAGACACAAGAGGTCACAATTGGAAGTTGAAGACTCAGATGAATCAAAGGGATGTTAGGAAGTATTTCTTCAGTCATAGAGTAGTCAGGCCATGGAATAGCCTAGAAAGTGATGTGGTGGAGGCAGGAACCATCATAGTTTTAAGGCGAGGTATGATAGAGCTCATGGGGCAGGGAGAGAGAGGACCTAGTAGCAATCAGCGAAGAGGCGGGGCCAGGAGCTATGACTCGACCCCTGCAACCACAAATAGGTAAATAGGTGAGTACACACACAGTACAGTGCTCAGGCTGTAGAAGCTGAGTATTGGCATTATAAGTATAGTATTGTTATTGTTAGTATTATTAGTATTGCTATTAGTACTTGTTAGAATATTAAGACATACGAGGGTCAGGCGCAGATTATTCTCGGGAACACGAGCATAAAACGGTGTCTCCAATAACAGTCTCCCCCCCCACCCCCCTCAAGGATTCCCTATTCTTAACTCTGGCCCACAAGACACCCACTCCACCCGATCAGGCATTCCCCTCACCCTCCCTATTCTCACCCACCTACAGACACTCTCTCTCTCTCTCTCTCTGCCCTCTACATCTTCCTTTTCTTTCCCTCTCTCCCCCCCATCCCCCCCACTCCCATCTGCTTTTCCTTCCTCCCTTCCCCCTTTTTTCGCTCTAAAAAACAAAATGGTAACTCAGAGGACTCGAAGACCCCAGGGATCAGAGGGAACTGGTTCTCGTAGGAAAGAATGGATGGAAGCGCAATGCAAAAGCATGGAGCAAGAGTGGGTGAGAAAACTAGGAGAGCTTGCTGCAAAAATGGAGACAGAGCTTTCTGTGAGACTGGAAAAGAAGTTGGAGGAGGAGAAGCAGCTTTGGGAGTCCCAAGTCAAAGCAGCAGTAGCCAGGATAAGGGTCCTAGAATATGAGGTAAATAGGCTGAAGTGAGCTAGAGGGGTATTGACCAGAGGAGGCACAGCAACTGAAGCTAGTACACCCCTACTGAACAAAGGGCCCAACGGGAAGGAGACATAACTTACGCTAAGGTTCTATCAGTCCTATCAGCCCACCAAGCAGGGTCAAGGAATGAATGGGGAGAGCAGCTGGGTGCAGGTGGTGAGGGGAACAGGTCATGTGCAGAGGCACGACCATGCCACCAAGAGCTAGAGGAAAAAATAAGGGAGAAAATGGCCATGTACAGACAGAAACCAGGCACACAGAGGGAAAGGCAATGGGAGGAGGAGAGGATGAAGTCAGTGATTATTCATGGGCTTCAGGAGAGTGAGGGAAGGACATGCGGTAGGCAGAAACACAGGAGATTGAGATCAAAGAAATAGGTGAAGAGGAAATGTCTACAATTGGAAATTTTAGGAGAATAGGGGGGGGGGGTACCTGAAGGGGAGAAAACGACCAATGAAGCTGATTTTCAGGATAGATACAATGCAGAACAGGATCCTCCAAGATAAACCACAGTTGAAGGATTCGGCAGCATACAAGAGGATGTTCCTAGACCGAGACAGAACAGTAACAAAACGACAACAGCTGAGGGAGAGGACACAAAAGCAAAAGGAGCTAGGAGGAGAGACAAGGACAGAATCAGCAGAGGACAACCAGAGCAGGGCAGAGCAACAAGAGCAAGCACACACAGAACCCCCAGAATCCCACAACCAATCATGGTATCCCAACAAAGACCACAATCCACACTCACAGCCCCCACCCAACACTATGCTGTAGAATCCTGCAGTACACTGCAAGGTCCCACACTCTCACAGACCCCCCAAAACACGGTGCTGGAGAGGAAACTGAAGGTATGGTACACCAACGCTGATGGAATAACAAAAAAGTGGGAGGAATGACACGAAAGGGTCAAAGAGGCATCACTGGACCTCATAGTCCTCACAGAAACCAAGTTCACAGGTATAACAGATGTCATCTTTCCAACAGAATATCAGATACTGAGGAAAGACAGGAAACAGAGGGGGTGGAGGAGTGGCACTGGTCAGAAACCGATGGGATTTTGATAAGCTGGAGAGAGGAGACAGAGAAGAAGCAAGAAGTACTAATGCTTCAGTCTGGGGGTCCCAAGGTGGTAATTGCTGTGATGCATAACCCACTATAGAACAGCAGGAGGTCAAGGTAAGAGAATGATGAGAGTAATAGAGCAATGGTTGACACACTGGCTAAAGTGGCCAGAAGGGCTCATGTGAGCAAGGCAAAGCTACTGATCATGGGTGACTTCAACCACAAGTTATTCGATTGGGAGAACTTGTATCCACGTGGGGCCCAAGAAACGTGGAAGGCTAAGATGAGGGAGGTGGTACTTGAAAACCTCATGTACCAACACGTAAGGAACACTACCAGAGAGGAGAGGATGAATCAGCAAAACTAGACCTGGTATTTACCTTGAGTAGTGAAAGTATTGAGGACAACACATATGAAAGACCCCTGGGGGCCAGTGATCTTGTGGTTTTAAGCTTCGAATACATAGAGTTACAAGTGGAGGGGGAAGCAGGAAAAGGTAGACGAATGAAGCCAAACTACAAGAAAGGGGACTCCGCAGGAATGAAGAACTTCCTGAACGGGGTTTAGTGGGGCAGAGAACTGGCAGGAAAGTCAGTAGATGAGATGATGGAATATGTGACAACAATATGCAAGGAAGCTGAAGAGAGGTTTCTGCCCAAGGGTAACAGGAATAATGAAAAAGCCAGGATGAGCCTGTGGTTCACCCAAAGGTGCAGGGAGGCCAAAACCAAATGCACTAAGGAATGGAAGAAGTATAGAAAGCAAAGGACCCATGAGAATAAGGAGACCAGTTGTAGAGCCAAAAATGAATGTGCACAGGTAAGACAGGAGGCCCAAAGGCATATGAGAATGGCATAGTAGCAAAAGCCAGATCTGACTCAAAACTGTTGTACAACCACATAAGAAGGAAAACAACAGTCAAGGGCCAGGTAATCAGGCTGAGGAAGGAAAGAGCAGAGGTAACAACAAACGACTGTGAAGTATGTGAGGAACTCAACAGTAGATTCAAAGAAGTGTTCACAGAGGAGACAGAAGGGCCTCCAGAAAGGCAAAGAGGTGGGGTACACCATCAAGTGTTGGACACAATACATACAACCAAGGAAAAGGTGAAGAGGCTGTTAAGCGAGCCAGATACCTCAAAGGCGATAGGGCTGGATAGCATCTCTCCATGGGTCCTGAGAGAGGGAGCAGAAGTACTTTGTGTACCCCTAACAACTATCTTCAACATATATATCAATACAGGACGACTACCGGAAGTGTGGAAGACAGCAAATATAGTCCCAATTTTTAAAAAAGGAGACAGACATGGAGTACTGAACTATAAACCAGTGTTACTGACATATATAGCATGCAAAGTCATGGAGAAGATTACCAGGAGAAGAGTGGTGGAGCACCTAGAAAGGAATGAGTTCATCAATGACAACCATCACGGTTTCAGGGACGGGAAATCCCTGCATCACAAACCTACTGGAGTTCTATTACAGGGTGACAGCAGTAAAACAAAGAGGGGTGGGTAGACTGCATTTTCTTGGGCTGTAAGAAGGCGTTTGACACAGTACCACACAAGAGATTAGTGTAGAAACTGGAGGACCAGGCAGGGATAACAGGGAAGGCACTACAGTGGATCAGGGAATACCTGTCAGGAAGACAACAGTGAGTCATGGTACGTGGCAAAGTGTAAGAGTGGGCACCAATAACGAGTGGGGTGCCACAGGGATCAGTCCTAGGATCGGTGCTGTTTCTGGTATTTGTGAACAACATGACGGAAGGAATAGACTCCAAAGTGCCTTTTCTCGATCTTTGCATTTGACGGGGCTAAATTCTAGGAGCCAGTTGCTGGACCACGCATCCAGCCTGTCCAGGTCTCTTTGTAGAACTGTTTGAGCCACATCTAATTTAATTCTCATTAATTTCACATCTGCAAACAGGGACACTTCCTAGTCTATCCCTTCCGTCATGTCATTCACTTATACCAAGAATAGCACTGGTCCCCGGACTGACCCCTGTGGGACCCCGCTCGTCACAGGCGCCCATTGTGATACCTCATCAAGTACCATGACTCGCTGTTGCCTCCCTGTTAGGCATTCTCTGAGCCACTGCAGTGCCCTTCCTGTTACAGGTGCCTGATCCTCTAGTTTCTGTGCTAATCTCGCTTGAGGAACTGTGTTGAAGGCCTTCTAACAGTCCAAGAAAATGTAATCAACCCACCCTCTCAAGTCTTACTTCAGTAACCTTGTCAAAAACTCCAGTAGGTTTGTGACACAGGATTTGCCTTCCATGAGTCTGTGCTGTCTGTCATTTATACTCTTGTTCCTTTCCAGGTGCTTCACCACTCTCCTCTTGATGATCTTCTCCATGACTTTGCATACTCTACACGTCAGTGACACTGATTTATAGTTTAGTGCTTCGTTTCGGCCTCTTTTTTTAAAGATGGGGACTACATTTGCTGTCTTTCATACTTCAGACAGTTGCCCAGTTTCAAGGGATGTGTTGAAGATTGTGGTTAGTGACACACAGTGTCTTTGCTCCCTCTCTAAGGACTCATGGAAAGATATTGTCTGGTCCCACCGCCTTTGAGGTATCAAGGTCACTTATGAGCTTCTTCACCTCCTCCTGGGTTGTGTGTATTTCATCCAACACCTGTTGGTATATCCCTTGTTGGTGTACCCCTCTGTTCTGTCTTCCCAGTGCACCTTCTGCCCCATTGTAAATACTTCCTGAAATCTCGTGTTGAGCTCCTCACATACTTCTTGGTCGTTTCTTGTGAGCTCCCCACCTTCTTTCCTCAGCCTGATTACCTGGTCCTTACTGCTGTCTTCTTCCTGATGTGGCTGTAAAGCAGTTTCGGGTCAGACTGGATTTTCGATGCTATGTCGTTTTCGTACTGCCACCTGGCCTCCCTTCTTATCTGTACATACTTTTTTCTGGCTCTTCGAATAATTTCCCAATTTTTCTGGGTCCTTTGCCTTCTGTACTTTTTCCATTCTCTAGTGCACTTTGTTTTTGCCTCTTTACACCATCGGGTAAACCAAGGGCTCGTTCTGGTCTTCCCATTATTTTTGCCTCCTTGCATTTTGTTATGTAGTCCATCATGTCGTTTACTGACTTTCCTACCAACTTTCTTTCCCACTAAACCTCCTGCAGGAAGGTCCTCATACCTGTGCAGTTTCCCCTTTTATAGTTTGGCTTTTCCCTTTCTTCTCCTGTTACCCTCTCCACTTGTAGCTCAACTATGTATTCAAAGCTCAGAACCATGTGGTCACTAACTCCAAGGGGCCTTTCATATGTGACGTCCTCGATGTCTGAGCTACTCAGGGTGAACACGATGTCCAGTCTTGCTGGTTTATCCTCCCCTCTCTCTCTAGTAGTGTCCTTAACATGTTAGTGCATTAGGATTTCCAGTACCGCATCCATCATCTTGGCTCTCTATGTTTCGTGACCCCCATGTGGCTCCAGGTTTTCCCAATCAATCTCCTCTTGGTTAAGTCACCCATAACCAGTAACTTTGCTCTACTCGAGGGAACTCTTCTTGCCACCCACCAAATTCCTCTCTTGGCCTCCTGCAATTCTGAGGTGGGTTATACATCACTGCAATGACTACCTAATGTTCCCCTGACTGAACTGTACAAAGTTTATACCATCCTGTCTGTACACACTATGCAATTCCTTTCTCCAATCACGTCAATTCCTTCGATTTTCTGATATCCCCATCGGTTTTTAAAGATCAGGGCAGCCCCTCCTCCTTTGCTCCTTCTATCCTTCCTCAGGATCTGATATCCGGATGGGATGATTGTGTCTTGTTATTGTCCCAGTGAGTTTTGTTTGTGTGACTGCTATGATGCATGAAAGGTACTGGAGGAGGCTGTGTTTGTTCTTACACATTGGTCTGATTTCTCCTGCTCCCCTCCTTCCTTGCCTCCCATTCCTCCTTGCTACATTGCACCCTCTCTTTCAGTATCATCCTTTCTTCTTGTTTTCTGTCCCGGTGGAGGTACACATTCCGGAACTCCTGATTGTTCCTTAGACGTGCTTTCTCCTGCAGGATCCGGTTTCGAGCTGACTCTGCCTTGAAAATCACTTTGACTGGACGTTTTTTTCCTCTCGCAAACCACCCAATTCCACGAAAATTTGTCACCTGGGTCACATCTTCCTCTCCTTTTGCTTTCATGATGCTTTCAATCGGTTTTTTCCTCCTGTTTCCTTGCTTCGTATGTGTCCCCTTCTACTTCTTGGAGCCCATAGACAAAAACTGCCCTCTCCCTCTCGTCCTCCCACTGGACTTCCATGAGCATCCTCTCATTTGAATTAGTTCCTGCCATTGATGCATTTCTTCCTACTGTCTCTTCCCTATCTGGCGTCCCTGTGCACATGTATACTTGAGGATATATTTGTGTTTGTATGTAGGTAGTTGGCAATATTCCAAGATCATATATAACAATGCATTAGGAGTTTCAAGGAGATCAAGTTTGTAAAGGGAAACAAACACAGATCTCCTTAACTTCGTAAAGTTACTCTCAAATTAGTTTTCAAACATATATACACACACACATATATATATATATATATATATATATATATATATATATATATATATATATATATATATATATATATATATATATATATATATGCATATGCACAGCATATCTATGTATAGGTGTGTATGTATATCCGAGTGCAATTTCGTTCATATGGACATGTGTTGATACCCATGCTTGTACATATGGTAACATGTCTTTCGTGTTGCAATAAATACAGAAACAATAGGATTCTGTAGAATCGTTCCCCTGAATGAATCAGTCTGGATTTCTTACTTTGCAAGTCCTGATGAATGATAGCACTAGGCCTATCGTGTTGATTCCAACACGAAAGACCTAGAACCATCATTAAACTCTACATGTGGTTATGTTTCATTTTCTATTGCTCCTTCACGATTACTGCATATACACGTGAATGTATTCATATGTATATGAATAGCTGCATGCATGGTAATACAAGGATACAGATCAACCCAATCAAATACTGTAATAACGGAAGAGAAATACTCTGTTGTCATTTCCTGTAAAGTGTTTCAACTCGCAAACCTTCAGTCTTCAGTGTGTTTCCGGTGCTGGCTTTTGCCAAGCTGGTTTTGTCGTTTATAATAAATCACTGATATAAAGAACTGATCAAAACGAAGCTCACACAAGTCATTTTCGTAAGAAAGAACACAGTAGACCATAACAGTAGAAGGAATGTGTCGTGCTGTTATGTATAGATATGCGACTATTCATTTTAATCCGCACAGCGAATATTCGTAGATATGTTATATGCTAAGAGATACTGGTTAACAGTGGTATAAAGTGGAAATTTACCTTACTAATGGTGGACTAACTATTCCATAATAGCTGTCACTTCTCACATACCTGAAAGATAAATAGTGCTTTTTAGAACACGATTCATGCCACTGATTTTCCATTCAACCTGCACCTTCAACAAGCACTTCCAGTTATACCTTTTATCCTCCATCTGCCTTAAGCGTTCCCAGTTATACTTTATAACCTCCACCTTCTTCAGTCATAGCTTGCACCTTCTTCAATCATAGCTTGCACCTTCTTCAGTCATAGCTTGCACCTACTTCAATCATAGCTTGCATCTTCTTCAATCATAGCTTGCACCTTCTTCAATCATAGCTTGCACGTTCTTCAATCATAGCATGCATCTTCTTCAATCATAGCTTGCATCTTCAATCATAGCTTGCACCTTCTTCAATCATAGCTTTCATCTTCTTCAATCATAGCTTGCACCTTCTTCAGTCAGAGCTTGCACCTTCAATCATAGCTTTCACCTTCTTCAATCATAGCTTGCACCTTCTTCAGTCATAGCTTGCACCTACTTCAATCATAGCTTGCATCTTCTTCAATCATAGCTTGCACCTTCTTCAATCATAGCTTGCACGTTCTTCAATCATAGCATGCATCTTCTTCAATCATAGCTTGCATCTTCAATCATAGCTTGCACCTTCTTCAATCATAGCTTGCATCTTCTTCAATCATAGCTTGCACCTTCTTCAATCATAGCTTGCACCTTCTTCAATCATAGCTTGCACCTTCTTCAATCATAGCTTGCACCTACTTCAATCATAGCTTGCATCTTCTTCAATCATAGCTTGCACCTTCTTCAATCATAGCTAGCACCTTCTTCAATCATAGCTTGCATCTTCTTCAATCATAGCTTGCATCTTCTTCAATCATAGCTTGCACCTTCTTCAATCATAGCTTGCACCTTCTTCAATCATAGCTTGCATCTTCTTCAATCATAGCTGGCACCTTCTTCAATCATAGCTTTCATCTTCTTCAATCATAGATTGCATCTTCTTCAATCATAGCTTGCACCTTCTTCAATCATAGCTTGCACCGTCTTCAATCATAGCTTTCCTCTTCTTCAATCATAGCTTGCACCTTCTTCAATCATAGCTTTCATCTTCAATCAGAGCTTGCATCTTCTTCAATCATAGATTTCATCTTCTTCAATCATAGCTTGCACCTTCTTCAATCATAGCTTTCATCTTCTTCAATCATAGCTTGCACCTTCTTCAATCATAGCTTGCACCTTCTTCAATCATAGCTTGCACCTTCTTCAATCATAGCTTCCACCTTCTTCAATCATAGCTTGCACCTTCTTCAATCATAGCTTGCATCTTCTTAAATCATAGCTTGCACCTTCTTCAATCATAGCTTGCACCTTCTTCAATCATAGCTTGCACCTTCTTCAATCATAGCTTGCACCTTCTTCAATCATAGCTTTCATCTTCTTCAATCATAGCTTTCATCTTCTTCAGTCATAGCTTGCACCTTCTTCAATCATAGCTTGCACCTTCTTCAATCATAGCTTTCATCTTCTTCACTCATAGCTTGCACCTTCTTCAATCATAGCTTTCATCTTCTTCAGTCAGAGCTTGCACCTTCAATCATAGCTTTCATCTTCTTCAATCATAGCTTGCACCTTATTCAGTCACTGCTTGCACCTTCTTCAATCATAGCTTGCACCTTCTTGAATCATAGCTTGCACCTTCTTCAATCATAGCTTGCACCTACTTCAATTATAGCTTGCATCTTCTTCAATCATAGCTTGCACCTTCTTCAATCATAGCTTGCACCTTCTTCAATCATAGCTTGCATCTTCTTCAATCATAGCTTGCATCTTCAATCATAGCTTGCACCTTCAATCATAGCTTGCATCTTCTTCAATCATAGCTTGCACCTTCTTCAATCATAGCTTGCACCTTCTTCAATCATAGCTTGCACCTTCTTCAATCATAGCTTGCACCTACTTCAATCATAGCTTGCATCTTCTTCAATCATAGCTTGCACCTTCTTCAATCATAGCTTGCACCTTCTTCAATCATAGCTTGCATCTTCTTCAATCATAGCTTGCATCTTCTTCAATCATAGCTTGCACCTTCTTCAATCATAGCTTGCACCTTCTTCAATCATAGCTTGCACCTTCTTCAATCATAGCTTGCACCTACTTCAATCATAGCTTGCATCTTCTTCAATCATAGCTTGCACCTTCTTCAATCATAGCTTGCACCTTCTTCAATCATAGCTTGCATCTTCTTCAATCATAGCTTGCATCTTCTTCAATCATAGCTTGCACCTTCTTCAATCATAGCTTGCACCGTCTTCAATCATAGCTTTCATCTTCTTCAATCATAGCTTGCACCTTCTTCAATCATAGCTTTCATCTTCTTCAATCATAGCTTGCACCTTCTTCAATCATAGCTTGCACCTTCTTCAATCATAGCTTTCATCTTCTTCAATCATAGCTTGCACCTTCTTCAATCATAGCTTGCACCGTCTTCAATCATAGCTTTCATCTTCTTCAATCATAGCTTGCACCTTCTTCAATCATAATTTCATCTTCTTCAATCATAGCTTGCACCTTCTTCAATCATAGCTTGCACCTTCTTCAATCATAGCTTTCATCTTCTTCAATCATAGCTTGCACCTTCTTCAATCATAGCTTGCACCTTCTTCAATCATAGCTTGCACCTTCTTCAATCATAGCTTCCACCTTCTTCAATCATAGCTTGCACCTTCTTCAATCATAGCTTGCATCTTCTTCAATCATAGCTTGCACCTTCTTCAATCATAGCTTGCACCTTCTTCAATCATAGCTTGCACCTTCTTCAATCATAGCTTGCACCTTCTTCAATTATAGCTTTCATCTTCTTCAATCATAGCTTTCATCTTCTTCAGTCATAGCTTGCACCTTCTTCAATCATAGCTTGCACCTTCTTCAATCATAGCTTTCATCTTCTTCACTCATAGCTTGCACCTTCTTCAATCATAGCTTTCATCTTCTTCAGTCAGAGCTTGCACCTTCAATCATAGCTTTCATCTTCTTCAATCATAGCTTGCACCTTATTCAGTCACTGCTTGCACCTTCTTCAATCATAGCTTGCACCTTCTTCAATCATAGCTTGCACCTTCTTCAATCATAGCTTGCACCTACTTCAATTATAGCTTGCATCTTCTTCAATCATAGCTTGCACCTTCTTCAATCATAGCTTGCACCTTCTTCAATCATAGCTTGCATCTTCTTCAATCATAGCTTGCATCTTCAATCATAGCTTGCACCTTCTTCAAACATAGCTTGCATCTTCTTCAATCATAGCTTGCACCTTCTTCAATCATAGCTTGCACCTTCTTCAATCATAGCTTGCACCTTCTTCAATCATAGCTTGCACCTACTTCAATCGTAGCTTGCATCTTCTTCAATCATAGCTTGCACCTTCTTCAATCATAGCTTGCACCTTCTTCAATCATAGCTTGCATCTTCTTCAATCATAGCTTGCATCTTCAATCATAGCTTGCACCATCTTCAATCATAGCTTGCATCTTCTTCAATCATAGCTGGCACCTTCTTCAATCATAGCTTTCATCTTCTTCAATCATAGCTTGCATCTTCTTCAATCATAGCTTGCACCTTCAATCATAGCTTGCACCTTCTTCAATCATAGCTTTCATCTTCTTCAATCATAGCTTGCACCTTCTTCAATCATAGCTTGCATCTTCTTCAATCATAGCTTTCATCTTCTTCAATCATAGCTTGCACCTTCTTCAATCATAGCTTGCACCTTCTTCAATCATAGCTTTCATCTTCTTCAATCATAGCTTGCATCTTCTTCAATCATAGCTAGCACCTTCTTCAATCATAGCTTGCACCTTCTTCAATCATAGCTTGCATCTTCTTCAATCATAGCTGGCACCTTCTTCAATCATAGCTTGCACCTTCTTCAATCATAGCTTGCATCTTCTTCAATCATAGCTTTCATCTTCTTCAATCATAGCTTGCACCTTCTTCAATCATAGCTTGCACCTTCTTCAATCATAGCTTGCACCTTCTTCAATCATAGCTTGCATCTTCTTCAATCATAGCTTGCATCTTGTTCAATCATAGCTTGCATCTTCTTCAATCATAGCTTGCATCTTCTTCAATCATAGTTTTCATCTTCAATCATAGCTTGCACCTTCTTCAATCATAGCTTGCATCTTCTTCAATCATAGCTTGCACCTTCTTCAATCATAGCTTGCATCTTCTTCAATCATAGCTTGCATCTTCTTCAATCATAGCTTGAATCTTCTTCAATCATAGCTTGCATCTTCTTCAATCATAGCTGGCACCTTCTTCAATCATAGCTTGCACCATCTTCAATCATAGCTTGCATCTTCTTCAATCATAGCTTTCATCTTCTTCAATCATAGCTGACACCTTCTTCAATCATAGCTTGCACCTTCTTCAATCATAGCTTGCACCTTCTTCAATCATAGCTTTCATCTTCTTCAATCATAGCTGGCACCTTCTTCAATCATAGCTTGCACTTTCTTCAATCATAGCTTGCATCTTCTTCAATCATAGTTTGCATCTTCTTCAATCATAGCTTGCATCTTCTTCAATCATAGCTTGCATCTTCTTCAATCATAGCTTGCATCTTCAATCATAGTTTGCATCTTCTTCAATCATAGCTTTCATCTTCTTCAATCATAGCTGGTACCTTCTTCAATCATAGCTTTCATCTTCAATCATAGCTTGCATCTTCTTCAATCATAGCTGGCACCTTCTTCAATCATAGCTTGCACCTTCTTCAATCATAGCTTGCACCTTCTTCAATCATAGCTTGCATCTTCTTCAATCATAGCTTGCACCTTCTTCAATCATAGCTTGCATCTTCTTCAATCATAGCTTGCATCTTCTTCAATCATAGCTTGCATCTTCTTCAATCATAGCTTTCATCTTCAATCATAGCTTGCATCTTCTTCAATCATAGCTGGCATCTTCTTCAATCATAGCTTGCACCTTCTTCAGTCATAGCTTGCACCTTCTTCAATCATAGCTTTCATCTTCTTCAATCATAGCTGGCACCTTCAATCATAGCTTGCACCTTCTTCAATCATAGCTTGCATCTTCTTCAATCATAGTTTGCATCTTCTTCAATCATAGCTTGCATCTTCTTCAAACATAGCTTACATCTTCTTCAATCATAGCTTGCATCTTCTTCAATCATAGTTTGCATCTTCTTCAATCATAGCTTTCATCTTCTTCAATCATAGCTGGCACCTTCTTCGATCATAGCTTTCATCTTCTTCAATCATAGCTGGCACCTTCTTCAATCATAGCTTGCGTCTTCTTCAATCATAGTTTGCATCTTCTTCAATCATAGCTTGCATCTTCTTCAAACATAGCTTGCATCTTCTTCAATCATAGCTTGCATCTTCTTCAATCATAGTCTGCATCTTCTTCAATCATAGCTTTCATCTTCTTCAATCATAGCTGGCACCTTCTTCAATCATAGCTTTCATCTTCAATCATAGCTTGCATCTTCTTCAATCATAGCTGGCACCTTCTTCAATCATAGCTTGCACCTTCTTCAATCATAGCTTTCATCTTCTTCAATCATAGCTTGCATCTTCTTCAATCACAGCTTGCACCTTCTTCAATCATAGCTTGCATCTTCTTCAATCATAGCTTGCATCTTCTTCAATCATAGCTTTCATCTTCAATCATAGCTTGCATCTTCTTCAATCATAGCTGGCACCTTCTTCAATCATAGCTTGCACCTTCTTCAATCATAGCTTGCACCTTCTTCAATCATAGCTTTCATCTTCAATCATAGCTGGCACCTTCTTCAATCATAGCTTGCACCTTCTTCAATCATAGCTTGCATCTTCTTCAATCATAGTTTGCATCTTCTTCAATCATAGCTTGCATCTTCTTCAAACATAGCTTGCATCTTCTTCAATCATAGCTTGCATCTTCTTCAATCATAGCTTGCACCTTCTTCAATCATAATTTGCATCTTCTTCAATCATAGCTTGCACCTTCTTCAATCATAGCTTTCATCTTCTTCAATCATAGCTTGCATCTTCTTCAATCATAGCTTGCATCTTCTTCAATCTTAGCTTGCATCTTCTTCAATCATAGTTTGCATCTTCTTCAATCATAGCTCTCATCTTCTTCAATCATAGCTTGCATCTTCTTCAATCATAGCTTGCATCTTCTTCAATCATAGCTTGCATCTTCTTCAATCATAGCTTGCATCTTCTTCAATCATAGCTTGCATCTTCTTCAATCATAGTTTGCATCTTCTTCAATCAAAGTTTGCATCTTCTTCAATCATAGTTTGCATCTTCTTCAATCATAGCTTGCACCTTCTTCAATCATAGCTTTCATCTTCTTCAATCATAGCTTTCATCTTCTTCAATCATAGCTTTCATCTTCTTCAATCATAGCTTGCATCTTCTTCAATCATAGCTGGCACCTTCTTCAATCATAGCTTGCATCTTCTTCAATCATAGCTGGCACCTTCTTCAATCATAGCTTGCATCTTCTTCAATCATAGCTTGCACCTTCTTCAATCATAGCTTGCACCTTCTTCAATCATAGCTTGCACCTTCTTCAATCATAGCTTGCACCTTCTTCAACCATAGCTTGCATCTTCTTCAATCATAGCTGGCACCTTCTTCAATCATAGCTTGCATCTTCTTCAATCATAGCTTGCACCTTCTTCAATCATAGCTTTCATCTTCTTCAATCATAGCTTGCATCTTCTTCAATCATAGCTGGCACCTTCTTCAATCATAGCTGGCACCTTCTTCAATCATAGCTGGCACCTTCTTCAATCATAGCTTGCACCTTCTTCAATCATAGCTTGCACCTTCTTCAATCATAGCTTGCACCTTCTTCAATCATAGCTTGCACCTTCTTCAATCATAATTTGCATCTTCTTCAATCATAGCTTGCACCTTCTTCAATCATAGCTTTCATCTTCTTCAATCATAGCTTGCATCTTCTTCAATCATAGCTTGCATCTTCTTCAATCTTAGCTTGCATCTTCTTCAATCATAGTTTGCATCTTCTTCAATCATAGCTCTCATCTTCTTCAATCATAGCTTGCATCTTCTTCAATCATAGCTTGCATCTTCTTCAATCATAGCTTGCATCTTCTTCAATCATAGCTTGCATCTTCTTCAATCATAGCTTGCATCTTCTTCAATCATAGCTTGCATCTTCTTCAATCATAGCTTGCATCTTCTTCAATCATAGTTTGCATCTTCTTCAATCATAGCTTGCACCTTCTTCAATCATAGCTTTCATCTTCTTCAATCATAGCTTTCATCTTCTTCAATCATAGCTTTCATCTTCTTCAATCATAGCTTGCATCTTCTTCAATCATAGCTGGCACCTTCTTCAATCATAGCTTGCATCTTCTTCAATCATAGCTGGCACCTTCTTCAATCA
The DNA here is from genome assembly GCF_038502225.1 of Cherax quadricarinatus. Lineage (NCBI taxonomy): Eukaryota > Metazoa > Arthropoda > Malacostraca > Decapoda > Parastacidae > Cherax > Cherax quadricarinatus. The sequence continues at coordinate 54,537,484 of NC_091300.1, read as the reverse complement.
TAGCTTGCATCTTCTTCAATCATAGCTTGCACCTTCTTCAATCATAGCTTGCACCTTCTTCAATCATAGCTTGCACCTTCTTCAATCATAGCTTGCACCTTCTTCAACCATAGCTTGCATCTTCTTCAATCATAGCTGGCACCTTCTTCAATCATAGCTTGCATCTTCTTCAATCATAGCTTGCACCTTCTTCAATCATAGCTTTCATCTTCTTCAATCATAGCTTGCATCTTCTTCAATCATAGCTGGCACCTTCTTCAATCATAGCTGGCACCTTCTTCAATCATAGCTGGCACCTTCTTCAATCATAGCTTGCACCTTCTTCAATCATAGCTTGCACCTTCTTCAATCATAGCTTGCACCTTCTTCAATCATAGCTTGCACCTTCTTCAATCATAGCTTGCACCTTCTTCAATCATAGCTTGCACCTTCTTCAATCATAGCTTGCACCTTCTTCAATCATAGCTGGCACCTTCAATCAAAGCTTGCACCTACTTCAATCATAGCTTGCACCTTCTTCAATCATAGCTTGCACCTTCTTCAATCATAGCTGGCACCTTCTTCAATCATAGCTTGCATCTTCTTCAATCATAGCTTGCATCTTCTTCAATCATAGCTTGCACCTTCTTCAATCATAGCTTGCACCTAATTCAATCATAGCTTACATCTTCTTCAATCATAGCTTGCACCTTCTTCAATCATAGCTTGCACCTACTTCAATCATAGCTTGCACCTTCTTCAATCATAGCTTGCATCTTCTTCAATCATAGCTGGCACCTTCTTCAATCATAGCTTGCACCTTCTTCAATCATAGCTTGCACCTTCTTCAATCATAGCTAGCACCTTTTTCAATCATAGCTTGCACCTTCTTCAATCATAGCTTGCACCTTCTTCAGTCATAGCTTGCACCTTCTTCAATCATAGCTTGCACCTTCTTCAGTCATAGCTTGCACCTTCTTCAGTCATAGCTTGCACCTTCTTCAATCATAGCTTGCACCTTCTTCAGTCATAGCTTGCATCTTCTTCAATCATTGCTTGCACCTTCTTCAATCATTGCTTGCACCTTCTTCAATCATGGCTTGCACCTTCTTCAATCATGGCTTGCACCTTAATTAATCAACTTATAACCTACACCTTCAATCATTCCCAGTCGTACCTTATAGCCTGCACTTTCAATCATTCCCAGTTATATCTCATAACCTGAAGCTCATTCAAGCATTCCCATTTTTACCCATTTATACCACACCTTCAAACATTCCTGGTTATACCATTCAACTGGCTAATTTATCAATCGTGCCAAGCTATACTGTTCAACCTGCATTTTTCTACAAGTATCCTCATTACAAACCTTCAGCGAGCTTTTTCAAGCACCCTCATTTACACCTTTCAGTACCCATCTTCTTTAAGAACCTCGATTTGTATCCTTCAGCATGGACTTTAAACAAGCACCTCCAAAGATAACCATCTACACACACCTGCAACAAGCATATATCTAGAGATAAATACATCAACACACACCTTCAACAAGTGCCTACAAATGCATAATTCAGCACACACCTTCAACAAGCGCCTCCAAATACATCATTCAGCACACACCTTCAACAAGCCCCCCCTCTTTAATCCTTAAACACACACCTTCAAGAAGCACTTCCAACACACCTTGCACAAGCATTTACCTACACCTACAAATTATAAATTTCTTAACTAATTAAACAAATTACACCACAGTTCAGTTGGGAAATATAAATAATTCTCTCGGTAAGTTGAATTAAAATGTATTTCCACTAACAAACATAACGCCTTACCTCGACGGTAGATGGCGCCAGTATGACTGGTGTAACCAGGAACCTGTGGAGCCCAGGAAGAGCTGGAACCCCATGTGGTGTTGGAGCCGAAGTGGTGACGACACATGGATGCGGTTAGTAAAACACTTATCAGCATTTTTTCAGCATTTTCGTTAAATACCTCATACCAAACTTTTATGACACACTTGTGTTCAACCTTCCCTCTGTCAACCCACCCTCTGTCAACCCACCCTCTGTCAACCCACCTTCTGTCAACCCACCCTCTGTCAACCCACCCTCTGTCAACCCACCCTCTGTCAACCCACCCTCTGTCAACCCACCTTCTGTCAACCCACCCTCTGTCAACCCACCCTCTGTCAACCCACCCTCTGTCAACCCACCCTCTGTCAACCCACCTTCTGTCAACCCACCCTCTGTCAACCCACCCTCTGTCAACCCACCCTCTGTCAACCCACCCTCTGTCAACCCACCTTCTGTCAACCCACCCTCTGTCAACCCACCCTCTGTCAACCCACCCTCTGTCAACCCCCCTCAATCAACGCTCACTACATCAACGCTCACTACATCAACGCTCACTCTATCAACACTCCCTCTATCAACACTCCCTCTATCAACACTCCCTCTATCAACACTCCCTCTATCAACACTCCCTCTATCAACACTCCCTCTATCAACACTCCCTCTATCAACACTCCCTCTATCAACACTCCCTCTATCAACACTCCCTCTATCAACACTCCCTCTATCAACACTCCCTCTATCAACACTCCCTCTATCAACACTCCCTCTATCAACACTCCCTCTATCAACACTCCCTCTATCAACACTCCCTCTATCAACACTCCCTCTATCAACACTCCCTCTATCAACACTCCCTCTATCAACACTCCCTCTATCAACACTCCCTCTATCAACACTCCCTCTATCAACACTCCCTCTATCAACACTCCCTCTATCATAACTAGTGTCTAGGACACTCGCGATAACAGCACTCGCGGTAACAACGACACTCGCGGTAACAACGACACTCGCGGTAACAACGACACAAGCAGTAACAACGGCACTCGCGGTAACGACGGCACTCGCGGTATCAACGGCACTCGCGGTATCAACGGTACTCGCGGTATCAACGGCACTCGCGGTAACGACGACACTCGCGGTAACGACGACACTCGCGGTAACGACGACACTCGCGGTAACGACGACACTCGCGGTAACGACGACACTCGCGGTAACGACGACACTCGCGGTAACGACGACACTCGCGGTAACGACGACACTCGCGGTAACGATGACACTCGCGGTAACGATGACACTCGCGGTAACGATGACACTCGCGGTAACGATGACACTCGCCGTAACGACGACACTCGCGGTAACGATGACACTCGCGGTAACGATGACACTCGCGGTAACGACGACACTCGCGGTAACGACGACACTCGCGGTAACGATGACACTCGCGGTAACGACGACACTCGCGGTAACGACGACACTCGCGGTAACGACGACACTCGCGGTAACGATGATACTCGTGATACTTGTTATCGATGTTTTTGGAACACTTGTCGGCAACTCTCGTTATCAACACTTCTTATCAAGTATTACTTTCAACACTTATTTTGCAACACTAACTCTCAACACTCTCGCTCTCAGCTCTTGTTAACACTTGTTATCAACGTTTTAGTTAGCAACACATTTGTTATTAACATTCATGTAATTAACATTTTTGTTTTCAACATTTTTATTAGCACTTTATGAACACTTTTGTTCTCCATATTTATAATTCATCTGTTTAAGAACACTATCAAGTTATTAACACTGTTATAAGCTCCTAAAGCAACCTTGTTATAGGCACTTATGAATATTTTCCTTGCTAACACTTCCCACAGACACACTTGCCTCATCAATGTGTTAAATACAATACTAAACTGATTAAGTTTATATACTGTCGACTACACGACGGCCATTAAGGCTGCGTAACACTAGTGACTAGTTCAACACCTGTCCAGGAGACACTGATCACTAATATGGGATCTAAATTAATCTCCCGGTGTATGTGTAGTGATAGAGATACTGTTTCCGGTGTGTATACACATAGATACACTGTTCACAGTATGGGCAAGGGAAGATATACACATCGTGTATGTATCCATGCTGATTAATACATAGCTAAGCAGCATGTTGGTCAGTTGATGTGACGCCAGACACTGAAGACAATGTCTGACAACGTCCCCTACCGAGCTCAGAAGCTGATCATGAACCACAGGACTGAATTGAGACCTCAACATTCCTCTGAAACTTGTAAATTGTCTAAGTTGATCCGAAACGTCATGAACTTTCCTCTGTGTGCTGATTATTTGTATCTTGTTGCCGATTATTAGTATTAATCACGCTGTGTGCTCTCTGGCATTCCTGTTTCGTGACGTATGGCAAAATAATAACATGCTACATTATTCATGTTTGTTGAGTGTGTCGTTTGCTCATCGAGCGAATAATTCATGATTTTCCATTCTAAACTAACAGAGTTCACTCATGAAATCGTAATGACACGATTGCAAACAAACTATACCACGGGTGGGGTTTAAACTCGTGGTCAGAGAGTCCAAAAACTCCAGACCTTCGCGTTAGCCTTTGAACACTTTGCTGTTACATAAAATTGATTAATCATCGAAAAATATACACTAATGATGTCTGCCATTGTTAAGACAAGGACATAATGAACCCATCTCTTGCTAAGGCTCGAGAACGAGCCTTAACAAGAGGTTGTCTAATATATTTTTCCAGTGAGAACATTCGGTCCTGTTTTAAGTTCACGCGTTAAAACTTTTTATAGTTTTATCTCGTTTTTCATTTATTTAGTCTGTGGCATTTATCAGTAGTTCAGTTTTATTAATTGAAGACTATCTTATATAACTAAGCTAACATAACTTATCATAAATAACCCTATGTAAGAAACGCACATAGAAGTTACGAGGATGTGTTGCATGGTGACTTAGATGGTCAGATTCAGTGGAAGGGAAACTTGGCGACGGAGGAAGCTGAGCCATATTTTGTCCAGTTAACCATAGTCATTCGTCTCTCAACCTGCGGGCTGAGAGGACGCTTTCTGAGCCTGCTCTTGCTTACACCTGGTGGCGAACCGTGTACTACAGTACGCAAGATGGCGGATCGTCAGGGTAGAAGAGTAAACACGGTCTGTGTGGAATTTATTCGTGGCTCTCTCAGTGGTGCAACAATGCATGTCTTGTTGCCTACCATTATTCGCGACGTCTATGGCATCCCCACTGAGGAATTATATGGTGTGGCTCTCAATGGGATGTCGAGGTTTTTTGTAAAATTCGCAAATGCCGGCTTTTACTCCAAGATTGTGGAAGATTTTCAAGAGAGGAAAATGGCGGTGAATTCAGCCGTAGAGGTATGCCTGCATGACGTCTCCACATACGTCACCTGGGTCAAAGTAAGGAACGTGCCTTTCGAGGCGGAGGAGTATGTTATTCGGAAAGTTTTTGGTAAATACGGCACGGTACATGCAGCGACCAAGGGAGTATGGAGGGAGGGCCCATACGAGGGGCTCCCGGAAGGCTCCTGCACCCTAAAGATGACATTAAAACAGCCGATTCCATCTTACGTTTATCTAGAACACTACAGGACCCAAGTTTTTGTTCACTATGCAGGCCAACGTAAGACATGCAGGTTATGCAACTCGTATGATCATATGGCTGCTCAGTGCTCCAGACGCCTGGTTGTACGTATCCGGGAACCTTCTCCTGCGGTCCTAAGAACCGAGGCCTTTGATCTGGAGACTGGTCCATCGCCTGAACAACGACCTACGCTTTGGAGTGAGGAAGTACAACAAGAGGAGACGCGGTCTATGGCGTGTGCCACCCTGTCGGTGGACACTACAAACGTGACCACGCCACCTGTGGGGCCTACAGAGCCTGTGGAGTTGTCACAGGAAAGTTTGCTGGAGAACGTGCTAAACGATCTCCTGGATGGGGCAGAGCATAGCCCAGACGTTTCACCGGAGTGTCAAGAAGTGGTGAAGGATGATTCGCCAAATATGGGAGACCAGGACGTGACTACAATGACACGGTTGCATGAGGTGGTGGTGGAAGTCCACCAGGAGGCTTCGGCTGGTGAGGAGATGTGTGTGGAAGGTGGTTCCCGCAAACGGACGGCAGGAGTGTCGGATATGGACGAGGTCCTGACACCGGGACAGCGGCCAGGGAAGAAATTATGGTCGAAAGTGGCTGAGGCGCCTCTTGCAGCCGGGGTTATGGCAAGCGCCCAGCATATGGGTAGGGCACGGGGGGGTGAGGGGGGCCTTGGGAAGTCAAAGGTCAAAGAAGGTCAGTGTAATGTACGTGTGGGAACGGGCAAGACCCACAAACATAGAGGAAAACCTCCTTTTGTGAATTCAAGTGTGTTACCATCAATGTAAATGGCCTGCGGGCAGAGTTTAAGTGTGTGTGGATGGAGTGGTTCTTGCGCAGGTACGCTGTGGACGTATGTTTCATACAAGAACACAATTATAAGTTTGGGCGAGACTTACGGTTAAAAGGCTACAGAATGTATGTTAGCAGTTCTTTAAAATTAAAGGGTGGGGTAGCTATAGCGGTGAAGGAGTCCAGCCCTTGGCGTGTCTTAAGATGGGAGGAGGGGGGAGGTGGGAGGGTGGTGAGGGTACATGGGTACTGGGGTGAGGTGAGGGTTTGTTTTATTGGCGTTTACATGCCTGTGGAAAGCAACACTAAAGTTAAAATAGATTTTGTGAGGGAGGATTTAACGTTTTACGCTCGGGGTTTGCCGTTCATTACCATCATGGGTGGGGATTGGAATTGCGTTATCCGCCATAGCGATGTTGAGCCGAGGGGGGCGGGGTGCGTTTTACCTGTCTTACGGAATCTGCTGGGGGATGCAGGGGTTTACGATGTGGTGGGGCGGGGTGGGTGGGGGATGGAGCATACGTTCGTTCGCAGGGGCTATGCGGCACGCCTGGATAGACTTTATGTAACACAAGGAATTAGAGTTGGGCACGTACAGACCTTTGATGTGGGGATTTCAGATCACCGTGCAGTGCTAGCGGACTTGAACTGGGATGGAATGATCAAGGTTTATCCAGGTTATTGGAAACTGAACGTGCGGCTATTGGAGGGGGAGGGGGATGGGTCAGCTTTTCAGGACTGGTGGAAGAATATTTGGGAAACTCGACGGGCAAGTGAATGTTTGTTGGAATGGTGGGAAACGCATGCCAAACCCGGAATAGCGAGTTATTATAAGAAACGGGGAAAAGAGGAGGCGAGGTGGAGGTATGGGCTGCAAAACTATCTGGAGGGGCAGCTAAATGATTACTATGTGGGGGGCGGGAGTAGTAGGTAGGACGACATTGAACAACTTCGTAGTCGACTTGCAGAAATTCACAATGAACGTTTCAATGCGGTTAGAGTCAGAGCAGGTATGGAAGAAGTGCTATGGGGTGACAAACCTTCGGGTTGTGTCTTGAGCAAATTTAGGGTCAGGCAACAGGCGACGTCCCTCTTGCAATTGGAAGTATGCACGGGTTTGGGTGGTTACCTTCCGGGTCAAGTACTCCTCACCACGGACAGCATGAGTTTTTATGCTGATCTATGGTTTGGGGAAAAGCTACGGAGGGGAGTAGGGGGGGTCCATGAGGGCGGCCTGGTGAGGAGGGATTTCAGAAAAGTTATAAGTGACAGGGATAGAACGGTACTAGAAGGTAGAATTCGAGTGGAGGAGGTAGAGGAGGCGATTTTTAGTATGAGTAAAGGAAAGGCACCATGTATAGATGGCATTTCGAATGATTTTTATAGGGCGCATTGGGGAAGTATTAAGCATTGTTTGGTTGATGTATTAAATTGCATGCTCACGGAGGGGAGGTTAGGTATGTCACAAAGTACGGGGGTAGTTGTGTTGGTGCCCAAAAAGGGAGGGGGGAGGGGTCTGAGTGCATAGAGAGCAATATCTCTTATGGGCTCTGACTATAAAATCTTTACAAAAGTTTTAGGAAACAGAATGAGGAAGGTTATGGGGTCGGTTATTCACGAGGGACAGCTAGGCATACCAGGTAGGAGCATGAGGGACGGACATGTACGTATTAGGGAGTTTTTGGAGGAATGTCAAGGGGGGGGGGTCCTCGGGCTTCACTGGCAAAATGCTTATGACTGTGTTGATAGGGATTTATTGAGGCTTATTTTATTGAAGCAGGGTTTTGGAGAGGGAATTGCAAGATGGGTGGATACCTTGTATGCCACGGCTATGGTACGCGTACAGGTAAACGGTAAATTGGGTCAGCCGGTCCGTATGGAAAGGGGTTTGAGGCAAGGGTGCCCCCTCTCCCAGCTGCTTTTTGCTTGTATGCAAAACCCATTTTATGAGCTGGTGGATGGTGGTTTGAGGCGTGGAACGCTGAGCAGTGACCATGCAGCGCGTGTGGTCGGGTACGTAGATGATACCACAATTCTGTTAAAAGGGGAGGAGGATTTGCAGATCGTGGGATGGATTGTTGAGTTTTTTGGGGCAGAGTCAGGCATGTGCGTTAACAAGGCAAAATCGAAATTATTGGAGGTGGGTACATGGGTGGGGGGGAGGTTGGGCGAAAGGTATGGGTGGTCAGTCGTGGTGCAACTTAGAATATGTGGCATTGTGTACATGGCAGATGAGAGGGAGAGCCGAAGGGTAAACTCTGAATTGGTGGTTAACAAGGCTTTAGATCGACTTCGGGGGTTAAGAGCTGGGGATGTCTCGTTGCAACAGAGGACAGTAGTGGTTAATACACTTGTTTATAGTAAAGTATGGGGTGTGGCCGCGGTGTACCCTTTAAGAGATACGGATATTCAGGAACTGCAGAGAAGGGTCTTACGTTATGTTTGGGGTTTCGGGAGGGCTTGGTTAAGTCGGGAGGTTGTCATGACCCATGTTCGTCGTGGGTGTTTAGGTCTCTTGGCTTTGGGGCCACGGGTGAAGGCCCTCTATGTAAAGCAGCGGTTCCTTAGGGCGGGCGGTGAGAAGGGCATCCGGGTGGGTCGGGTAATGATCGAAATGCGTAAATGGTGGAGCGGCAGGGGATTAATAGAGTGTGAGGACATGCTGCGTTTGTTGTTAAAGTTGAGAAATGCGCAACGGATCCAGGTGGGGCAAATGGTCAGCATATGTTGTCGTGGGGAAATTGTACAGGGATTGTCTGTTTTTCCGCTGTATAATTGGGGGGAAATATGGGAAGGATTTTGTAAACTTAAGTTGGCACCAAGGGTTCGTGAATTGGTGTACAGATTTGTCATGGGGATTTTAGCATCAAAATCGGTCTTAAATAGGATGGGTTTGGTAAGGGAGGCGGATTGCTTGCGTTGCGGTCTTGAAGAAACAGCTTTTCATGCTGTCTACTTTTGTGATACCTTGGACAAAGTTCGTTCGTGGTTGGGGCGGGTTTTAGATTTTCTTAGTGGGGGAAGTATTTCAACCTTACGGGCCTTAACATTGGACGTTAGCAGAGTTTCAAGTGAGGTACGAAGAGCAATAATGTAAGTGGTGGCTGATTTCCTCTATATCTCGTGGGGTATGCGGGAAACCGGGGGATCAGGTAGGATCAGGGCAATTGCGGCAGGTATCTACAGAACGTATTGCAGAAATAAACTCATATATGGTAGAAGTTGGGATAATATTTTTCCGGCAAAGTATCGATGTCTTACTGTTCAAATGTTGCTGCAACTGCGGGTTGGGTAAGGCAACGGGGGGCTGGACTCCCCCCGTGATAGCACCAAACGGTATGTTAGAGACTTCAGGGTAGAGTGCGGGTTTTAGGGAGTGACGTGTATGTATTATGAATGGTTCCGTACGTCTGTGTGTGTATGGTTGTGGCGTTGTGTGGCACTGAGATCTTGAATTACTCCTAAAATGAAGTTTTGTGGAATGTGCGACACGGTTTGTTAAGTTTATATGTGGCGTGATAGATGTTATAAGGAGTTTAGTGTTGGTAACTTACTAAAATCATAATAGACCATTTGGATATTACTTTTTCATGTTGTAATCTTGGGTTCTTTAAAATGTGTACATAGCCTAGTATTGTACCGCTATGTTGCATGTGGTGTATTATCTTGCATTTTGAGTGTGAACTTCCCGTTATGCAAGGTTGTTTTGAAAAATTTATATTTCATGATTGTCAAATTAATAATTGATATTATATTGAGGTGTATATTACTTTTACTTTTTACGTTGTATGTGTATAGGAGTGTAATGTTTCATATCTGTTTTAGTTGTAAATTTATGTTTTGTGTCTTGTTGTTCATACACTACCAACTCTTGGTGAATACTCATTAAGGTTTTGATGGGGTCAGTGTATGACCATTAATTAGGATAATTAATGTATGTTATTTAGAACGGGGACTGTACATATGTTAAGGGGGGGGAGAAGTGTCAGCTGTGTTTCTGCACTGGCAATAATGATTATTGTAAAAGGAGGGTTTGTAGGATGTGTTGTGGGTTATGTATATGGTTGTAATATGGTCATTATATATGGTGTTCATTTTCTGTACTTGGATTGTGTGCTAGAGGTTTTGCAATGTCTAGTATGGTTTAATTTTATACTCTTATACATTATTGTATTTGTTCTATGTTTTAAATCAAAATAAAAGTCTCTAGATAAAAAAATTTGTATCTATATTTGTAAGTAATACTAGTTAGGCACGTGCTAGAAGGCACAGCGAAAGTATAGTCTTGTGGAATGTATGTTACGTGTTGATAAGTTTGCATGTTGGCGTGTTAGGTGTTATAAGAAGTTTGGTGTTGTTAAGTTAATAAAATCATAATGAACCTTTGGATAATACTTATTCATGTTGTAGTCTTGGGTTCTTTTAATTATTTACATAGCCTAGTAATGTACCGCTATGTAGCATGTGGTGTATTATCTTGCATTTTGAGTGTGAACTTCACGATATGCAATGTTTTGAAAGTTTATAATTCATGGTTAACATTAATATTTGATATTATATTGGTGGTGTATATTCTTCTACTTATTACAGTGTATGTGTATAGGAATGTAATGTTTCATAACTGTTTTAGTCTGTAAATTTATGTTTTGTGTCTTGTTCATGCACTACCAACTCTTAGGTAAATACTTATTAAGGTTTTGATGAGGTCAGTGTTATGACCATTCATTAGGATAATTAATGTATGTTATTTAGAACGGGGACTGTACATACGGGGAGGGGGGGGGGTAGAAGTGTCAGCTGTGTCTGCACTGGCAATAATGATTATTATAAAAGGAGGGTTTGTAGGTTATGTATATGGTTGTGGGTTATGTATATGGTTGTGGGTTATGTATATGGTTGTGGGTTATGTATATGGTTGTGGGTTATGTATATGGTTGTGGGTTATGTATATGGTTGTGGGTTATGTATATGGTTGTGGGTTATGTATATGGTTGTAATATGGCCATTATCTATGGTGTTCTTTAAATGTACCAGGATTGTGTACTAGAGGTTTTGTAATATCTAGTATGGTTTTTAATTTTATACTCTTATACATTATTGTATTTGTCCCATGTTTTAAATAAAAATATAAAAAAAAAAGTTAACCATAGATTAGCACATTTTCTTTTTAATCCACATTTCGAAAACTCTTGTACGTTCCACATCCTTCCATATACGAATTAACAATGGAAAGCTGTGTCAGTGGCAGCCTGTGTTAAACATAAACATACATAAGGATATGCCAATTCTCCCTCAATGAGCTCTTGGTTATCATTTACCTTATAATTAAACACCAATACTCATAAATACACAAGTCCCAGCTTCAGTTTTTCCCTTCATCTCTCACCGACGGTAAAGTATCTCCTTTTATACTCTTCCAGCCGCTCCTTCAGCATGCATACCTAATTATACCTTCTATCTTGCACTAGCTGCCAGCGCTCCCAGTTGTGCCCTTCAACCAGCACCTTCTACAAGCATTCTAAGGTGATCCTTTTACCTGCTTCTTCTTCAAGTATCATCAACACATTGCAGTTGTTTTCTTGCAATACAAATAATTTTCACGGTTCATTGAAACAAAGAACATTATATCTGTCTATCTTTCTATTTATCTATCTATCAATCTATTTATCTATATATGTCTATCTATCTATATAGTGTCGTGTCGAATAGGTAAAACTTGCCATTTTGGCTTAAATGGCAAAGCTCTTCTTGTCGAATAAGACAAGCGAAAATTTGTGTATGCAATAATTTCGCAAAAATCATTCTGAACCTAACGATAAAAATGTATTTCACTGTGTCTGGTTATTAATAAACAATTGTAAACTTATCTAAAATTTATTTAATTGGATTAGGCTATATTAAACTGCGCTTGTTACAGTAAGGCTAGGTAAGTTTTCTAATGTTATTTTGGTGCAAAATTATTAAGTAGTCAGTCCCTCAGCCTGTAGAGTTCTGCTTGTTGTGGGTTTGACTCGTAACTTAAATAAAAAGTTCTGCCTTCTAAAGGCTGCTCAACCTGCTGTCTAGGGGTAACATTATTTAACACTGAAAAAAACAATCACTCTAGGGCCAGCTTGTACCAACATATTATATGTGGAACATTAATTAATTATACGGAAGGACACAAAAACTCACCTATACCAAAATATATATTAACAGTAGCGTATATACAACTTACTCTACTACAACCAACATCACTACACTCCAGTACACATTTAGCTCACTAGCACTCTGCTAGTGACACAGAATATATGTATACATATTTATTAACAGGGAGGTTCCATGACACAACCTCCTCCCCCTTCTGCCGGTGTGTCTACCAGCAGGCAAAAACACCACACAACTCTCTCAAAACTTAAACAGGCTTCTGCATACTAGGGTCTTACATATAAACAAGAGAGCACCTAAACACAATCAAAACTACCTATAGTATACACACACAAAAAAACTCACTAAACCACCTACTCACATAACGCCAACCCATGACGACTTCACCAAGCCGCCGTACTTCCCGTACTCTCTCACAAACTCTTCATCTGCTCCTGTGCTGGCCACACTGACTGACCAGGAATAATACGCGTCCGGTTTCAGTACAAATCCCGGAACTATGGAGCATTTTTTATACAATATTTTTACAGCAGCACACTGCGTAATTCTCCTCGATAGTGCAGAACAACGTGAAGTTGAAGTAACGGAATGAAGACTTATGTGCAAAGGTGTGGAGCTTATGATCTTGACGACAGGATAGCAGATCCTACTAGCAGAAGCAAGACAGTAATAACTGAGAGGCAGTGTAGCAAACCTATTTGGTAGGTCCCTCTCTAATCCATCCATTCTCACTCGTAACTGATGGTCAGGCAAAAAAGTTATCAATATCCTCTGTACCATAATACCTTCGTCCTTCGCACGTTCTTTAACTGATGCCAGTAGATAAGGGCCAATATTCATGCCTACGCTTCTGAATGTTCAACACTATAGTGCTCTTCATTGATTACCTCGCTTTTTGTATATAGCTCCAGATGTTGCACATTAGTCTAATTCTTCGTATTAATATACCTAAGAAATTTTACTTTAGATAATGACCTTGATCTGAACACTTACGAAGAACATTCTAATTCTTTCAACAGGACAGAGGACATTATCCATGATGTTAATAAAAGTGCAATAAACTATATGAGTTTCCAGATAGTAATGTTAGATGCAGCTCTTGAGCCATCAAAGGTGAATGTTAATCCATAGTTGTCCACCTGTCACAAGGTTCATAGGATGTAGTTAGTCTCATAATTTTTTAAGGTATTTTAAAAAATCTCGGGTAGAAGAAGTTGTTGAACATTAGACTGAACTATTATGAAGGATATTGATGATTGATGTTGGTTTGCCGGTACTTCCGGCCCGGTCTTCTCCAGATGGCGACCCGGCGAACAATTTTTTTTTTTAGTAGTATGTCCGGTTCTCGTACCCCGGACACCAGTGGTGAGAGTCACGACTCTCACCACTGGCCTACGGACTTGAGTACTATGGAGGATATTAAAAGAAAAATGTACTCGAAACCTTTTCACTTAAAGTCATTCTTTATAAATATGACAAAGGTATACGATAACGATACACAGGTGTATAAGTTAACAATCTATTCTGCTAGTGAGCTTCGCTTCCTGACACATCTTATTTCTGTAGCACTGTAACAGACTATCTTCTGAAGCTTCACCTTCACATTGCTTACGACTATGAAGCTGAACACGTCTGATCACTTCAAAATATTACTTCAAAGTTGATAGTCTGATGACATCATCTTCAGTTCTCCACTGTCTCCATGTTTATCACCTCTGCCTTAGACTGATGAAGACTACACAGTAAGCGAAGCATCGTAATAAACATGTCTAACTGTTACAGTCGTCTTACTTGTCTGTCTTTGACACAGCTGACAAACATCTTATAATAAACATCACTGATCAATCAACTTCTTATTCTCTAATTCATAGAGAATTGCATAAGACATCAGAAATCTTAATGAAATAACAGTCCCTCAACTTTGAGTCGATATAATCAGTCCATCAATCTTGAAAAGAATACAGCATATGTGCGAAGAAGTTGCTTATATACTATAGACAAGTGAGGTGCAACAGTCGTAGGTAGTATCACACTTGACAAGTCCACATGTGGAAGTAGGTCATGCCTGAAGGTTAGGCAAGTGAAAAAATTCCCTGCATTAATTAAGATCCCAATATTTTGCTGTGTCTGACAGCAATGTAGATAAATGGTTCAGAGAACCGACAAGTTGATAAATTAGACGCAATGTCTCATTTATCAACTTGTCGGTTCTCTGAACCATTTGTCTACTTTATAATTGTGATAACTCGTCTCTTAGTTTCTGAACTGGACATAACTCTTTTTCTTTACACCAGTGATTTTCGACCTTTTCTTCAGTGATGTCTCCTACAAGTCATCACTGACAACCTGAAGTCTAAGAAAGAAATACTTGAATGTATTTGTATTAACTCCACGGTTGCACCAGATGATGTCTTCTAAACCAACTCTGGCGCAATACTTCTCCTCTCCTCTGAAGAGGAGCTGCTTCAACTACTCAAGAAAGATGTTCTTGAGAAATTACATAATCTGGGTGTCACCCCCATTCCTCCTGACAGTTACCAGGCGCAACGCACTGTTTTTGTGGCGAGAATCAACAGCTTCATGAGAGGTTGCACAGTTTGTAGATAAAATCAATCAGGAAAATCCTGATCTGAAGGTGCTTAAGGCCTATAAATGTAGCAAAACTTCAGGTATCCAACAGACACTCAAATTGATTCTTGAGACTCCTGATGACGCTAAATTCATTTGTCTGTATGGCTTGAAATGCTTTGGCACTAAATGTACCCCAGATCAAAACTCAATGGAAAGGTTTGTCATTGTCGTGAAATGTAAATGTTATGAGTTTGGTCATAAAACCAATAAGTGCAGCAGTCAAAAAACGATCTGCAGCATATGCTCTGGTGAGCATGTTTTCAAGGACTTCACTAACAGACACAACCCCAAGTGTGCCCTTTGTAATGGTAAACATCATGCTGTCTCTCTTAGCTGTCCTGTTAGAAAAACTACAGTACAAAAAATTCTGGATGGTAGGAAACAGACAAGCACTCAGAAAAACACAAATCAACCGCCTCCTAGCATGTCCCAGGCTTCATTCCCTAGTCTCCCTGGAGCTGGTGGGACTCTTACTGTCACCTCTACTACCACCTCCACCATTTCTTATGTTTAGAATACTGTCCCTCCTGCTGCGTCTCACCCCACTGCTTACCCCCAGGTACTCCAGGCACAAGGAACACCATCAATCCCTATGTCTCCATGGTCCTCAGAGGTGGATATTATGCGAGGTTCCTTGATGTTTATGTTAGCTAAGGAGGTGGCGGGTAACAATGTTAAACTCTGTTCCTCTATTTTCAATGGCTTGTTAGTGGCTAATGGGATCAGTCCTATAATAATCCCAAATAATGTGCAGTCAATTGTGGACCAGTGCCCTCATGACAGGCAGTATGTGACCTCTGCACCTACACATACGTAAACTTCACTCCACAATCAAGGCTTACCAGTTCTTGAGGACCCGATTGCAATAACACCTTAGCCCACTACGTTCACACCGCCCGCTGAACTTGCGCTATTGAAGCTAACCCTACAGTTCCAGTATTTCCCAAGGATACTTCAAGTGGACTACCACATTTCCCCTTGGAGCCCCCTCTATCTCCTGGTACCTGTTGTGCCTCTACACCCTGACACTGCGAATGCTACAACTCAGTTATCAGATGACGATTCTGATAACTGAAGAAGGGGAACTTGTCAGTACCCAGCAAACTACTCAGAACTACGCTCCTCCCCTTGATGAGTGGAGTAGGGAGAGCTTGCTAATGGACTACAGCTACAATCTCAGAAACCAATCCTCAGTTCACAGAAAGCGCGCAAACTACAAGAAATAATGGGGATTACAATTTGCAAGTTAATATTCAACATTTCTTCTGCAACCTGAATGAGAGAGCAGCAAGGGCAGACCATCATCAAATCAAATCAAATCAAAGTTTATTCTCTATAAGGATTACAATGCGGGGTTTACAGATTTTGGTTATTGTGTGGTTTACATGTAATAAAATACTAATTACAGAGGGGGCCACTAGAACACCTAGCAAGGCTAGGCATTACAGGCAAACTTAGATTAATTCGTAGCCCTAAATTATTACAAATTGTGGAGTAAGTCGACTAAATGCTAAGTGACTAAATACTAGTTTGTGAGTTTAGCAATATGAATGCTTTTGTTTTGGCACAATACATAGTTTCTATATTGGAGTATCACAGGCAAACTTGTGACTCGTTAGGAATCATTATTTTAAGATTAAGATACGTATTTCTGTGCTTATAGTCAAATGGGTGAGTGAGTGAGTGTAAGTGTGAAAAACCAGGTGGTTTTTATGTAGTTAGTTGACGGGGTGTATCAGGGAGATAAGATGTTTTCTAACGGTAGTTTTGAAGGTGATGAATGTGTCTGCAGTTCTAGAGTTTTCAGGTAGGGTGTTCCAGATTTTAGGGCCTTTGACATACACTGAATTTTTGTAAAGGTTTAGTCGGACATTGGGAATGTCGTAGAGATGTTTGTGTCTGGTGTTATGCTTGTGGGTCCTGCCACAACTATCAAGAAAGTATTTTAGGTCAAGGTTAATATTGGAATTTAAGGTCCTGCATATGTAGATTGCACAGTAGTAAGTGTGGATGTTCTGAACAAGGAGTAAGTTTAGATCTATGAAGAGTGGGGGGGGGGGGTGTTGCCAGGGATGGGATTTAGTAATTATTCTTACTGCGGCTTTTTGCTGAGTTATTATTGTCTTTAGGTGTATTGCTGCAGTTGAACCCCAAGCACAAATAGCATAGGTGAGGTATGGATAAATGAGTGAATGGTATAGTGCGAGAAGGGTATTTTGCGGCACGTAGTATCGTATCTTCGAGAGGATCCCAACTGTTTTGGATACTTTTTTTGATATATGTTGGATATGGGTGCTGAAATTCAGGTTGTCGAGGTATAGGCCTAGGAATTTGCCCTCATTATGTCTGGCAATTAGAGTGCTGTCAATCTTAATGTTTAGTTGTGCAGCACCTGCTCTGCTACCAAACATAATATAGTAGGTTTTGTCTGTGTTAAGTGTAAGTTTATTGGCTGTCATCCAAGTTGATATTTTGAGCAGCTCCTCATTAACATTGGTGTTGAGGGTGGCAAGATTAGGGTGAGAGATGACATAAGTCATGTCGTCAGCAAAGAGAATGGGTTTCAGGTGTTGGGATACGTTTGGAAGATCATTGAGGTAAATGAGGAAGAGCAGGGGTCCAAGGATACTTCCCTGTGGAACTCCAGTATCAAGTGGCCGCGTTGATAATGCTGTGTCGTTAATGGTGACATACTGATATCTATTAGTAAGGTAGGATTTGAAATATGCAAGCGCATGGCCTCTTATACCATAAGGTCAAGTTTGTGGAATAGGATGCCGAGGTCTACTGTGTCAAAAACTTTTCTTAGGTCAATAAAAATTCCTAGTGGATATTCCTTATTTTCCAATGCTGTGTAAAGCAGGTCTAGCATTTTTACAATTGCATCATTAGTGCTTTTATTTTTCCTGAAACCAAATTGGCAGGGGTTAAGTATGTTTTGTGCCGTTATAAATGAATACAGTCTCCTGTGCACTAGTTTCTCTAAGATTTTGGATAGCAATGGTAAGTTTGATATTGGCCTATAGTTGTTTACATCTGTAGGGTCACAACCTTTATGTATTGGTGTAACTCTTGCTGTCTTGAGTAGTTTCGGGAAAGTGCTAGTTTCTAGTGACTTGTTAAAAAGTAATGAAATAGCATGCGAGAGGACATGGGCCGCTCGCTTGTACAATAATGGTGGGACATGAGACAGGTTCCCTGATTTATTTTTAAGTGACTTTATAATATCGGTGACTTCCGTGGGCTCAGTTGGTACAAGATAGAAGGAATTTGGGAAATTCCCATCTAGACATTCCCCGGCATGGGCGTTGGTACGTGGGATTTTACTGGCAAGATTAGATCCTATGGTTGAGAAGAAGTCGTTTATCTTGTTAACTGTATGAGTGGGATGTAGTGGTGTTTCGTTAGGTTTAGTTAGGACAATATTCTTGTTTTTTTTTCAGTTTTTTGGGTGCCCAGAATCTGAGAGAGTGTTTTCCAGGTCTGTTTTTATATCTCCTCTTGTGTCAGTGAATCTGCTTGAGTAGTACAGTTGTTTGGCTTTCTTTATTACTTTGGTGAGAACTGATGAATAGTGTTTGAGAATATCTTTGTGTATTAAGCCCTGTCTATATTGCTTTTCATATTGGTGTTTCTTATCAATGGATTTCAGAATGCTGCTGGTTAGCCATGGGCAACCGAGCCGTTCATTCGTGATCTGTTTCGTTTTTATAGGACAATGTTTGTTGTATAGTCTAAGTAATTTGTTAAGAAAAAATGTCTGTCCATTGGCCTTGAAGAATTCTGTAGGCCAGTCAACAGTCTCTAGGTAGGCCAAGGTTGATGTTGAAGTCTCCAGCTAAGAGAAGGTGGTGCTTGTTCATTTGTCTGTTTGTTATTAGTGCCTTTAATTTATCACTGAAATTTGGGATGTTTGTTTGGGGTATCCGGTAAATGGCACCGATTGTTATAGGTGTCTTAAGGTTTTTTACAGTAAAATTAGCAAAAGTGTATTCCCCATATTCATCACTAAAGCAAGTGGTGCTAATACAAGATAGCTGGTTGGAGTAATAGATTGCAATACCATCCCCATGTAAAGTTACACCGGAGAAGTGGCAGAATCAGTTTCATATTGACAAATGCAAAGTTCTAAATGTGAGACAGGTAAATAACCATGACACATATAAACTAAATAATGTAGATCTTAATACTACTGATTGTGAAAAGGATTTAGGAGTTCTGGTTAGCAGTAATCTAAAACCAAGACAACAGTGCATTAGTGTTTGCAATACAGCTAATAAAATTCTTGGCTTCATATCTAGAAGTATAAATAATGGAAGACTTAAGGTGGTTCTTCAACTCTATATATCCTTGGTTAGGCCTCATTTAGACTATGCTGCTCAGTTCTGGTCACCGTATTACAGAATGGATATAAATGCACTGGAAAACGTACAGAGGAGGATGACAATTTGATCCCATGTATCAGAAATCTCACCTATGAGGATAGACTGAGGGCCCTGAATCTGCACTCTCTCGAAAGGCGTAGAATTAGGGAGGATATGATCGAGGTGTATAAATGGAAAACAGGAATAAATAAAGGGGATTTAAATAGTGTGCTGAAAATTTCCAGCCAAGACAGGACTCGCAGCAATGGTTTCAAGTTGGAAAAATTCTGATTCAGGAAGGATATAGGAAAGCACTGGTTTGGTAATAGAGTTGTGGATGAGTGGAACAAATTCCCGAGTAGTTATTCAGGCTAAAACGTTGTGTAGTTTTAAAAATAGGTTAGATAAATACATGAGTGAGTGTTGGTGCATGTGAGTTGGACCTGACTAGCTTGTGCTGCTGGGTCTGGTGCCGTGCTCTTTCCTTGAGTGGAGGCGACCAGACTGGGTGGGACATTTGGCTAATCCAGGGGGGGGGGTCATTGGGCTAATCCGTGGGGAGGGACATGAACCTGATCCGCATGGGTCAGTAGGCCTGTTGCAGTGTTCCTTCTTTCTTATGCCCTTATGTAATCTACTGTCGAGAAATCGAGAGGGCTCCATAGCGGAGTGGTCGTCCTAGTTAAACTAGAGTATACCTTTCGTAACATATACATTGACGAAGACACCATTCTTCCAATAGAACTGACGACCTCATATGGTCAGTTAATAGTTGGAACTGTCTATTTTCCTCCTAGACAGTCATATATAGAGTCCATACCCCTTCATGGGATACCGAGTAGGAATGTTCCCACAGGTGATTTTAACACCCATCACCCCACCCTCTTCAATTGTAGAGCCGGACATCCACTGGGTGACTTAAAGGGGCAACAGCATTTTAATATAATGACAGCGCGACACCTGTCCTTTCATGGCCATTTCTTATATTCATATGTAGGCCCTCGTCTGGGGATACCTGATGTACTCGACTAACAGAGATTGTGACTTCTACTATTGCAGGGTCTCTCCTGGTGGCAACGTGGGTTCCGACCACATCTCTGTTATCAGTACTCTGCAAACATCACCGTTTAGGATACCCACTCCTCCAAAACTTAAATTGAACTCTCTAGGATTTGAACCATTCAGAGAATACCTGTGCCATGATGATACCGTCTCGCTTGATGACCAGCCTTCAACTGCAATTGACGAAGCAATCACCTCCTTGCGCGAACGAATAATAGAGGCAACTCATGCGATTTGTCAAAAAACTACATTAAAGCTCTACCAGCAATATGAAGCTAATATAGGAATTAAAGACTCCATGAAGAATTCTAAAACAGAATGTAGCAGGCACTACCTAACAAATCAGCCCACACGGGCTATATTGCAGAGGTTGAGGAGAGAGTTAATTACCCTGATCTCACAGCACAAGAGCAAGTTATATAAATATCTTGTTCTTCAAGCTAACCAGTACAAATGTCAGCCTGCAAAGTTCTGGATCAAAATCCGCCAGGTTTTAGGGGCCAAACACAAGGCTTCTAGCTATTTAACGGGTTCCTTCCTTGATGATGAGGAAGTGGACATAAAACTTGATGATCCAGAAGACCAAACCAATCTGATGGGTGAAGTGTGGGCGAAATTTCTCACACACAATGCGAGTAGAAAATTCAATAATACCCATTATCAATGGGTCAATGACTGGAGGGACGACAACCAAGCTGATCTCCACTCGCTACCTTAAATTGACATATCTACTCTTGAAGAAGACCATCCTCTTACAAGACCAATCACCCTCAGAGAGATGTGTCAGGTTCTCGGAAGAATGCATAATAAAGCCCCTGCCCTATCAAGTATAACAGTAAGGCAAGTAAAGTTCTTACCCAGATTTGCAAAATGTCTCTAGTAAATATTTTAAGTGCTGTCTTGGCTAGAGGAGGATGGGTGCAGGAGGGAAGAGGAGTAATTGGTGTTACGAAGAGGTAAAGGGTGCGATAAAAGAGGAAAAGATAGCTTATGAGATGTTTTTACAAAGCAGAAGTGATATAAGACGGACGGAGTATGTAGAGAGTAAAGGAAAAATGAAGAGAGTGCAAAAGGAGAGCAAATGATAGAGTGGGAGAGGCACTGTCAACAAATTTTATTGAGAATAAGAAATTTTTTTGCAGGTAAACAGGCTAAGAAATCTTAGGGAATGAATGGATTTGTCAGTTAAAACCAGAGTAGGGGAGTTAGTAGATGGGGAGCTGGAGGTATTGGGTAGATGTTGGGAATATTTTGAGGAACTAAGAACCTTTTAAATGTTGATGAAGAAAGGGAGGCAGTAATTTCATGCACTGGCCTGGGAGGTATAACATCTCTTAGGAGTGAAGAAGAGCAGGATGCAATTGTGGGGGAGGTGCGTGAGGCATTACATAGAATGAAAAGGGATAAAGCAGCTGGAACTGACGGGATCATTATAGAAATGTTAATAGCAGGAAGGGATGTAATGTTGGAGAGGTTGGTACTTTTGCTTAACAAATGTATAAGAGATGGAAAGGCACCTGGGGATTGGTAGAGAGCGTGCATAATTTTTTTTTATAAGAAAGAAAGGGGGACAAAAGAGATTGTAAAAATTATAGGTGAATAAGTTTACTGAGTATACCAGGTAAAGTGTATTATTGAAAGTTTATAATTGAAAGAATTAGAAGATAGAGAGCAGGATTGAAGATGAACAAAGAGACTTTAGATTGGGTCGGCAATATGTAGATCAAGTGTTTACATTGAAGCATTTATGAGAACACTAGATAAAGGTAGGGAAATTTTCATTGCATTTACGGATTTAGAAGACATATGTATGAGTGGATAGAAGAGCAATGTGGCAGATGTTGCAAGTATATGGAATAGGTAGTGAGTTACTAAATGCTGTAAAGAATTTCAGTGAGGATAGTGAGGCTCAGGTTAGGGTGTGTAAAAGAGAGGGAGATTACTTCCCCGTAAAAGTAGGTCTTAGACAGGTATGTGTAATGTCACCATGGTTGTTTAATATATTTATAGATGGGGTTGTGAAAGAAGTAAATGCTAGGGTGTTGGGGAGAGGGGTGGGGGATTAAATTATGGGGAATCAAATACAAAATGGGAGTTGACACAGTTACTTTTTGTTGATGATACTGTGCTTCCGGAAGTTTCTAAAGGAAAGTTGCAATCGTTAGTGGACGCTTTTGGGAAGGTGAGTAAAGTTAGGAAGTTTAAAGTGATCACAGATAAGAGCAAGGTGATGAGCGTATCAAATAATTTAGATAAAGAAAAACTAGATATCGCATTAGAGGGAGGGAGAATGGAAGAAGTGAATGTGTTCACATATTTGGGAGATGACATTTTAGTGGATGGGTTATGAAGGATGAGGTTAACCACAGAATTGAAGAAGGAAAAAGGTGAATGGTGCATTGAGGTATCTTGGAAGACAAAAAACGTTGTGCATGGAGGCAAAAAAGGAAATGTACAAGATTATTGTGGTACCAACACTCTTTCTTATATGTGTGTGAAGTATGTGCTGTAAATGCTGCAGTGAGGAGGAGGCTAGAGACAGTGGAAAAGTCGTGTCTAAGGGGAATGTGTAAATATTAAGCAGAGAATTCGTAATGTGGAAAATAGGAGGTGTAGAGTTAATAAAAGTCTTAGTCAGAGGGCTGAAGAGGGGTTGTTGAGGTGGTTTGATCATCTAGAGAGAATGGAACAAAGTAGAACGACTTGGAGAGCATATATATATCTTTAGGTGAAGGAAGGCCTGGTAGAGGTCGTCCTCGACAAGGTTGGAGGGAGGGGGTAAAGGAGGTTTTGTGGGTGAAGGGCTTGGTCTTTCAGCAAGTATGCGTGAGTGTGTTAGATTGGAGTGAATGGAGACGAGTAGTTTTTGGGACATGACGAGCTGTTGGAGTGTGAGCAGGGTAATATTTTGTGAAGGGATTCAGAGGAAACTGGTTAGCAGGACTTGAGTCCTGGAAATGGGAAGTACAATGCCTGTACTTTAAAGAAGGGGTTTGGAATATTGGCAGTTTGGAGGGACATCTGAATTGTCGCATCTGAGCACCCCTGCAAAGACAATGATTATGTCTGAGTGATAGTTAAAGTGTTGAATGATGAAGAATTGAGACACTTAGGCAACATATGGGAATCTTTATTGAGGAAACGTTTCGCCACACAGTGGCTTCATCAGTCCAATACAAATCAGAAGGGAGTAAGGAGAGGAGTTTGAGGTAGTCAGTCCCTCAGCCTGGAGTCGATGTGCTCAGTCCATCAATCTTGTAGAAAGTACAGCATAGGGCCGTAGACGTGGTTTATATACTGTAGTCAGGAGACGGGGTCATAATGGTACCATCCACTAGTCGAAGTAGGTCTTCGTACCATCCACTACTTCGACTAGTGGATGGTACCACTATGACCCCGCCTCCTCCTGCTTCGCCTCACCTGACTACAGTATATAAGCCACGTCTACGACCCTATGCTGTACATTCTACAAGATTGATGGACGGAGCACATCGACTCCAGGCTGAGGGACTGATTACCTCAAATTACTCCTCTCCTTACACCCTTCTGATTTGTATTGGACTGATGAAGCCACTGTGTGGCGAAACGTTTCCTCATTAAAGATTTCCATTTGTTGCATAAGTGTCTCAATCTTCAACTTGTCGGTTTTTAAACCATTTATCACAACATATGGGAATCTTTATTGATGGAATGTTTCGCAACACAGTGGCTTCATCAGTCTTATACAAAGCAGGAAGGTGTAAGGAGAGGAGGAGTTTGAGATAATCAGTCCCTCAGCCTGGAGTCGATGTGTTCAGTCCATCAGTCTCATAAAATTACAGCACAAGGCCGTAGCAGTGGTTTATATACTGTAGTCAGGTGAGGCGAAACCACTGTGTGGCGAAACGATTCTTCAATAAAGATTCCCATATGTTGCCTAAGTGTCTCAATTCTTCAACTTGTTGGTTTTCAAAACCATTCATCATACGTGTTGAATGATGATTAGAGTTTTTTCTTTCTTTTTAGGTCACCCTGCCTCGGTGGGAAAGGGTCAAATAGGTAAAATTTGTTAATTAGCAAGAATTTATTTAAAATTAAGTCCGTTAAAAAAATCTCTTTCTCGTTTAAAGATATACTTTTTTAATTTAAGTTAATGTAAAAATTAACAATTTTGCACCAAAAGAACCATAGAAAACTTACCTAACCTTTTCATAACAAGCACGATTTAATTTATCCTAATCCAACTAAATATATTTTAGATAAGTTTACAATAATTCAGTAAAAAACAATCACAATGAAATATATTTTTTTTTTCGTTAGGTTCAGAATGATTTTGGCGAAATTATTGCATATACAAACTTTCGCTTTACTCATTCAGCAAGAAGAGCTTTGCTATTTAATCCAAAATCACAAGTTTTACCTATTTGGTATTACATTATATAGATAGATAGGTAGGATTGCTGGTGTCTTTCGTCTGTCTCGTAAATATGCAAGATTACAGGTACGTCTTTGTACTTCTACTGACACTTAGGTCACACTACACATACATGTACACGTTTATTTATACACACTCATCTGAGGTTTCTTTGATTTTATCTTAATAGTTCTTGGTCTTATTACTTTTCCTTTTATATCCATGGGGAAGTGGAATAAGAATCTTTCCTCCGTAAACCATGCGTGTTGTAAAAGCCAACTAAAATGCCGGGAACAATGGACTAGTAACCCCTTCTCCTGTAATAATTACTAAAATGAATAAGAAGAAGAAAATTGTCAAAGTGGGAAGTCTGAATGTGCGTGGATGTTGTGCAAATGATAAGAAAGAGATGATTGTGGATGTTATGAATGAGAAGAAGCTGGATATCCTGGCTTTAAGTGAAACAAAGCTGAAGGGGGTGGGAGAGTTTCAATGGAGAGGAATAAATGGGATTAGGTCAGGGGTTTCAAATAGAGTTAGAGCTAAAGAAGGAGTAGCAATAATGTTGAAGGATAAGTTATGGCAGGAAAAGAGGGACTATAAATGTATTAATTCATGGATTATGTGGAGTAAAATAAAGGTTGGATGAGAAAAGTGGGTTATAGTAAGCGTATATGCACCTGGAGAAGAGAGAAGTGTAGAGGAGAGAGAGAGATTTTGGGAAATGTTGAGTGAATGCGTGGGGAGTTTTGAACCAAGTGTGAGAGTAATGGTGGTTGGGGATTTCAATGCTAAAGTGGGCAAAAATGTTGTGGAAGGAGTAGTAGGCAAATTTGGGGTGCCAGGGGTAAATGAAAATGGGGAGCCTTTAATTGAGCTATGTGTAGAAAAAGGTTTGGTAATAAGTAATACATGTTTTATGAAGAAGAGGATAAATAAATATACAAGGTATGATATAACACGTAATGAAAGTAGTTTGTTAGATTATGTATTGGTGGATAAAAGGTTGATGGGTAGGCTCCAGGATGTACACGTTTATAGAGGGGCAACTGATATATCGGATCATTATTTAGTTTTAGCTAGAGTTAGAGTAACAGGTAGATGTGGAAAAGAGGAAAATGGCAACAAGTAAGAGGGAGGTGAAAGTGTATAAACTAAGGGAGGAGGAAGTTCGGGTGAGATATAAGCAACTATTGGCAGAAATGTGGGCTGGTGCAAGTATGAGTAGTGGGGGGGGGGTTGAAGAGGGTTGGAATAGTTTTCAAAATGCAGTATTATACTGTGAGGCAGAAGTTTGTAGTTATAGGAGGGTAGGTGCAGGAGGAAAGAGGAGTGATTGGTGGAATGATGAAGTAAAGGGTGTGATAAAAGAGAAAAAGTTAGCTTATGAGAGGTTTTTACAAAGCAGAAGTGTTATAAGAAGAGTAGATTATATGGAGAGCAAAAGAAAGGTGAAGAGAGTGGTGAGAGAGTGCAAAAGGAGAGCAAATGATAGAGTGGGAGAGGCACTGTCAAGAAATTTTAATGAAAATAAGAAAAAAATTTGGAATAAGTTAAACAAGTTAAGAAAGCCTAGGGAACGAATGGATTTGTCAGATAAAACTGAATAGAGGAGTTAGTAGATGGGGAGATGGAGGTTTTGGGTAGATGGCGAGAATATTTTGAGGAGCTTTTAAATGCCGACAAAGACAGGGAGGCGGTAATTTCATGCACTGGCCAGGGAGGTATACCATCCTTTAGGAGTGAAGAAGAGGATGTGAGTGTGGGGGAGGTCCGTGAGGCATTACGTACAATGAAAAGGGATGAAGCAGCTGGAACTGACGGGATCATGCCAGAAATGTTAAAAGCAGGGGAGGGATGTAGTGTTGGAGTGGTTGGCATTTTTGTTTAATAAATATATGAAAGAGGGGGAGGGACCTAGGGATTGGTGGAGAGCGTGTATAGTCCCTTTATATAAAGGGAAGGGGGACAAAAGAGATTGTAAAAATTATAGAGGAATAAGTTTACTGAGTATACCAGGGAAAGTGTACAGTAGCGCTGTAATTGTAAGAATCAGAGGAAAGACAGAATGTAGGATTGTGGATGAGCAAGGAGGTCTTAGAGTGGGTAGGGGATATGTAGACCAAGTGTTTACATTGAAGCATATATATGAACAGTATTTAGATAAAGGTAGGGAAGTTTTTATTGCTTTTATGGATTTAGAAAAGGCATATGATAGAGTGGATAGGGGAGCAATGTGGCAGATGTTGCAAGTATATGGAATAGGTGGTAAGTTATTAAATACTGTAAAGAGTTTTTATGAGGATAGTGAGGCTCAGGTTAGGGTGTGTAGAAGAGAGGGAGATTACTTCCCGGTAAAAGTAGGTCTTAGACAGGGATGTGTAATGTCACCATGGTTGTTTAATATATTTATAGATGGGGTTGTAAAATAAGTAAATGCTAGAGTGTTCGGGAGAGGGGTGGGATTAAATTATGGGGAATCAAATACAAAATGGGAATTGACACAGTTGCTTTTTGCTGATGATACTGTGCTTATGGGAGATTCTAAAGAAAAATTGCAAAGGTTAGTGGATGAGTTTGGGAGTGTGTGTAAAGGTAGAAAGTTGAAAGTGAACATAAAAAAGAGTAAGGTGATGAGGGTATCAAATGATTTAGATAAAGAAAAATTGGATATCAAATTGGGGAGGAGGAGTATGGAAGAAGTGAATGTTTTCAGATACTTGGGAGTTGACGTGTCAGCAGATGGATTTATGAAGGATGAGGTTAATCATAGAATTGATGAGAGGAAAAAAGGTGGGTGGTGCATTGAGGTATATGTGGAGACTAAAAACGTTATCTCTGGAAGCAAAGAAAGGAATGTATGAAAGTATAGTAGTACCAACACTCTTACATGGGTGTGAAGCTTGGGTTGTGAATGCAGCAGCGAGGAGGTGGTTCTAGGCAGTGGAGATGTCCTGTCTAAGGGCAATGTGTGGTGTAAATATTATGCACAAAATTCGGAGTGTGGAAATTAGGAGAAGGTGTGGAGCTAATAAAAGTATTAGTCAGAGGGCTGAAGAAGGGTTGTTGTGGCGGTTTGATCATTTAGAGAGAATGGATCAAAGTAGAATGACATGGAGAGCATTTAAATCTGTAGGGGAAGGAAGGCGGGGTAGGGGTCATCTTCGAAAAGGTTGGAAGTCAGGGGTAAGGGAGGTTTTGTGGGCGAGGGGCTTGGACTGCTATCAAACATGCGTGAGCATGTTCGATAGGAGTGAATTGAGGCGAATGGTTTTTGGGACCTGACGATCTGTTGGAGTGTGAGCAGGGTAATATTTAGTGAAGGGATTCAGGGAAACCGGCTATTTTCATATAGCCAGACTTGAGTCCTGGAAATGGAAAGTACAATGCCGGCACTCTAAAGGAGGGGTTCGGGATATTGGCAGTTTTGAGGGATATGTTGTGTATCTTTATAAGTACATGCTTTTGAACTGTTGTGTTCTGAGCACCTCTGCAAAAACAGTGATAATGTGTGAGAGGTGAAAGTGTTGAATGATGATGAAAGTATTTTCTTTTTAGGGATTTTCTTTCTTTTTGGGTCATCCTGCCTCGGTGGGAGACGGCCGACTTGTTAAAAAAAATAAAAGATAGGTAGATAGATAGATAGATCATAGACAGCCTGTACTGTCTGCATAAACAGCCTATACTGTCTGCCAGCCGAGTTCATATTTTGCACCATGCTCGTGCTGCCACCTATAGGCCTATGCCACTTCAGTATGCCCAGACCTCTCTCTCACTCAATCAGCAGCCGTCACTCAGTCAACAAGGCCTACTCCTCTCTCCCTTGCTGGACATGGCTTTCCTGAGACATGAGAGGGCCATGCCTGTGTACCCCAGATATCGCAAATAAAGTAAGATGCCTCCTAAGCCTTATCATTGAACCACACTCTGCAACGACAACACAATAAACTCATAATAAATGGTGGAAGCGGTGGTTGCAGGAAGTGTGTTTGCCCCAAGGAGGGAAGGAAGAGAGATGAAGTTGTCTTCACTTCATCATCCCACATAAGAAGCATCTGTCTCTCAACCAGTTATCCTGATGTCGTGTCTGCATGTTTAAGCATCCAGACACAGGTACTAGCAAGATTTGGCTGAAATTTACCTAATTTCTTCGAGAAGTCAGTGGCGTCCCTGTGACTCCACGTCACACCATCCCACGTTGTTTAAGTTACGTGTTCAATGTATGGTTCTGCTGTTGTTGTTCAGCTCAGCACGACTATTTCAGCAAGTCAGAGGTGATTTTGTGGTGATTTCTGCGTCCAGTGTGAGTGTTTGCCGTGTTGTGGCTGGAAGAGGAGAAAGTGGCCAGATCTTCCCTCGCCATACGTTCACCCATGCTCCTCACTACCACACTCCATTACTATATACTCACTTCCTCTGCTGTGTTTTCTGCTGTTTTCTGTGTGAATTCATTGCCAGAGCTGTGCATCCGAGTGCCTGAGGCCACTCAAAGCTACGTGGATCACCAAGCCACGTGGATCACCAAGCCACGTAGATCACCAAGCCACATGGATCACCAAGCCACGTAGATCAGCATGCCATGTAGATCACGAAGCCAGGTGGAGCAAGCCATGTGGGATGTGGACGATGCCACGTGGATCTACAAGCCACCTCAGTTACCTAACCAGACGTCCCAGGCCACATTCTATGGTCTGCTGCCGCATCACACTGATGTCACCTCATGACGTCACCCACAATGCTGCCCGAATTCACGACGTCACACCAGGACGTCACATTGAGACGTCTGCTGACGTCACCTCGCAATGTCACTCCATGACATCATGACATCACGCCTGATCGACAGTGTTAGTTTCAAAGTGAGCAATATGTTGCATTCTCGAGAAGATTGAGAGAAGATGTATGTCATGTGGTAATTAATTCCTCTCAGTGTTCTCACATGTTCATGTATAGCTTAGTGTCAATTTTTGCACAGAAAAGCATCATTTGCTATTAAGCCCTGTTGTACCACATGTGCAGTGTGGGTGTGTGCAGTTTCCATGTGTCCTGTGTGTTCTTGAGCCCGGACCACTGTATAACACCTCGTGTTGTCACCCAGTGTGCCCAGCTCGTTTGACAGCTGATATTAGTCACCCCGAGTGTCTGAGCCCCTTATGCCTGTTGCTCGTGATGCCCTGCAGAACCATACCCATTACGATTCCCATCGAGATTTGTATCACTTCACCTCCAGACCATCAGAGTGCAGTTATATGTAGAGAAACAAGTCTGGGGACACTTAGACTCACCTCTAATATAACTCCAACTGCAGAGAGAATGACACTCGTCAAGCTGCAGTTAGACCCTGATGGCAGGCGCTGTGTCAGCCTCATGTCACAAGCTTCAGTTAGCAGCCTGCACAAAGATGATGTCACTTAGACTGCTAGCCTGCCCACTCCAGTAAGGTGTATGATGTTACGACTCCCAGATGTTTTGCCGAGTCGTCTCTGCCACGACTCACTCTATGCTCGCTGGCAGTGACAGCCCCAGCGACAGTACCAGTCAAGAAATGTCCTCCTGAGTCACTTGCCAGAAGTCCTGCCAGTTGCCGAGTACTGACGATGCCTCACTCAAGGGCACCAGCAGGTTGTGCCCAGGTTGAGTGACATCTGCAGCGACTCCTACAATGATTGCTTCACTGTTCCAGAGGAGACTGTACCCTGTTACATCACAGCTCAGCAGCAGCGAAGTCTCCTATGTTGCAGTATCTGTCCAGATGCAGGAAGGCGTGCAGTGATGCCCATCGACACTCACTGTCTTAGACCACGATGTTTAGCAAACCCCAACTGTTTTTTTCTTCCCTCCCTGAAGGAAGTTTTTTTTCCATGTGCTTATGTATATATATGTTTTTATTTTGTGTTTTCTGCCCAGTTCGTGCAAGAAAGAGACCAAGTTTTTTTCACAGCCAGTCATGGTCAGGGACGACCATGGTGGTGTGTGGCCGAGCAAATGAAGACAACTTGTACTGTCTGCATAAACAGCCTATGTTATCTGCCATCCGAGTTCATATTTCATGTCATGCTCGTGCTGCCACCTATAGGCCTATGCCACTTCAGTATGCCCAGACCTGCCTCTCACTCACTCAGGGGCCTTCACTCAGTCAACAAGGCCTACTCCTCTCTCCCTCACTGGGCATGGCCCTCCTGAGCCATGGGCACTTAACACAATGCCTGTGTGCCCTAGATATCGCAAATAAAGTAAGAAGCCTCCGAAGTCTTATCATTCAACCCCGCTACCAAGAGCCACCAATTAACTCATAACAAGCTAGAGAGATAGATAGATAGGTAGATAGATAGATAGATAGATAAATAGAAAGATAGATAGATATAATGTTCTTTGTTTCAATGAACCGTGAAAATTATTTGTATTGCAAGAAAACAACTGCAATGTGTTGATGATACTTGAAGAAGAAGCAGGTAAAAGGATCACCTTAGAATGCTTGTAGAAGGTGCTGGTTGAAGGGCACAACTGGGAGCGCTGGCAGCTAGTGCAAGATAGAAGGTATAATTAGGTATGCATGCTGAAGGAGCGGGTGGAAGAGTATAAAAGGAGATACTTTACCGTCGGTGAGAGATGAAGGGAAAAACTGAAGCTGGGACTTGTGTATTTATGAGTATTGGTGTTTAATTATAAGGTAAATGATAACCAAGAGCTCATTGAGGGAGAATTGGCATATCCTTATGTATGTTTATGTCTAACACAGGCTGCCACTGACACAGCTTTCCATTGTTAATTCGTATATGGAAGGATGTGGAACATACACGAGTTTTCGAAATGTGGATTAAAAAGAAAATTTCCCAATCTATGGTTAACTGGACAAAATATGTCTCAGCTTCCTCCGTCGCCAAGTTTCCCTTCCACTGAATCTAACCATCTAAGTCACCATGCAACACATCCTCGTAACTTCTATGTGCGTTTCTTACATAGGGTTATTTATGATAAGTTATGTTAGCATAGCTATGTAAGATAGTCTTCAGTTAATAAAACTGAACCATTTATAAATGATAAATGCCACAACCTAAATAAACGAAACACGAGATAAAACTATAAAAAGTTTTAACATGTGAACTGAAAACAAGACCGAATGTTCTCACTGGAAAAATATATTAGACAACCTCTTGTTAAGGCTCGTTCTCGAGCCTTAGCAAGAGATGGGTTCATTATGTCCTTGTCTTAACAATGGCAGACATCATTAGTGTATATTTTTCGATGATTAATCAATTTTATGTAACAGCAAAGTGGTCAAAGGCTAACGCGAAGGTCTGGAGTTTTTGGACTCTCTGACCACGAGTTCAAACCCCACCCGTGGTATAGTTTTTTTGCAATCGTGTCATTACGATTTCGTGAGTCAACTCTGTTAGTTTAGAATGGAAAATCATGAATTATTCGCTCGATGAGCAAACGACACACTCAACAAACATGAATAATGTAGCATGTTATTATTTTGCCATACGTCACGAAACAGGAATGTAAGAGAGCACACAGCGTGATTAATACTAATAATCGGCAACAAGATACAAATAATCAGCACACAGAGGAAAGTTCATGACGTTTCGGATCAACTTAGACCATTTATAAGTTTCAGAGGAATGTTGAGGTCTCAATTCAGTCCTGTGGTTCATGATCAGCTTCTGAGCTCGGTAGGGGACGTTGTCAGACATTGTCTTCAGTGTCTGGCGTCACATCAACTGACCAACATGCTGCTTAGCTATGTATTAATCAGCATGGATACATACACGATGTGTATATCTTCCCTTGCCCATACTGTGAACAGTGTATCTATGTGTATACACACCGGAAACAGTATCTCTATCACTACACATACACCGGGAGATTAATTTAGATCCCATATTAGTGATCAGTGTCTCCTGGACAGGTGTTGAACTAGTCACTAGTGTTACGCAGCCTTAATGGCCGTCGTGTAGTCGACAGTATATAAACTTAATCAGTTTAGTATTGTATTTAACACATTGATGAGGCAAGTGTGTCTGTGGGAAGTGTTAGCAAGGAAAATATTCATAAGTGCCTATAACAAGGTTGCTTTAGGAGCTTATAACAGTGTTAATAACTTGATAGTGTTCTTAAACAGATGAATTATAAATATGGAGAACAAAAGTGTTCATAAAGTGCTAATAAAAATGTTGAAAACAAAAATGTTAATTACATGAATGTTAATAACAAATGTGTTGCTAACTAAAACGTTGATAACAAGTGTTAACAAGAGCTGAGAGCGAGAGTGTTGAGAGTTAGTGTTGCAAAATAAGTGTTGAAAGTAATACTTGATAAGAAGTGTTGATAACGAGAGTTGCCGACAAGTGTTCCAAAAACATCGATAACAAGTATCACGAGTATCATCGTTACCGCGAGAGTCGTAGTTACCGCGAGTGTCGTCGTTATCATGAGTGTCGTCGTTACCGCGAGTGTCTTCGTTATCATGAGTGTCGTCGTTACCGCGAGTGTCGTCGTTACCGCGAGTGTCGTCGTTTCCGCGAGTGTCGTCGTTACCGCGAGTGTCGTGGTTACCGCGAGTGTCGTGGTTACCGCGAGTGTCGTGGTTACCGCGAGTGTCGTCGTTACCGCGAGTGTCGTCGTTACCGCGAGTGTCGTCGTTACCGCGAGTGTCGTCGTCACCGCGAGTGTCGTCGTTACCGCGAGTGTCGTCGTTACCGCGAGTGTCGTCGTTAATGCGAGTGTTGTCGTTACCGCTAGTATTGTAAACATTAGTTATGATAAGAGTGTTGTGAGGAGCGTTGGTAAGAGTGTTTAGAGCTCGCGTTGAACCCAAGTGTGTAATAAAAGTTTTGATAAGAGTTATTTAACAAAAGTGAGTTAATAAAAAGTACTGATAACAAGTGTCTAGATAACATCATTCATGTCTAAGAACCACATGGGGTGCCAGTTCCTCCTGGGCTCCATAAGTTCCTGATTCCTGGTCTCATCTACCGTCGAGGGACGGTGAGTGTTGTGTGTCAGTGGGAAGACATTTTAATCCAACTTTACCATGAGAATTACTTATATTTCCTAGCCTAGGTGTGGTTTAATTTGTTTAATTAGTCAAATTTATAATTTGTATTTTGAGGATAGGTGTAGGTGTGGGTGAATGCTTGTGTAAGGTGTGTTGGAAGTGCTTTAAGGTAGGCGCTGCTGAACTGAAATGGGGTGCTTGTTGAAGATACGTGCTGAAGGATGCAATTGAAAGTGCTTGTTGAAGGTGCGTATTGATAGATATATCTGTAGGCGCTTGTTGAAGGTGTGTTCCGATGGATATATCTGGGGGTGCTTGTTGAAGGTGTGTTCCGATGGATATATCTGGGGGTGCTTGTTGAAGGTGTGCTCATAGATATATTTGGAGGTGCTTGCTGAAGGTATTTGCTTTAGGATACAATTGGAGGTGTTTGCAGGTATTTGCTAAAGGATACAAATGGAGGTTCTTATAGAAGATGCGTGCTGAAGGGTGTAAATGAGAGTTCTTGAAAAAGCTTGCTGAAGGTTTGTAATGGGAATACTTGTAGAAAAATGCGGGTTGAACAGTACAGCTTGGCATGCTTGCTAAATTAGCCAGTTGAATGGTATAACCAGGAATGTTTGAAGGTGTGGTATAAATGGGTATAACTGAACATGCTTGAAGGTGTAGGTTATAAGGTATAACTGGGAATGACAAAGTGCAGTCTATAAGGTACGACTGGGAATGATTGAAGTTGTAGGTTATAAGTTGTAGGTTATAAGTTGTAGGTTATAAGTTGTAGGTTATAAGTTGTAGGTTATAAGTTGTAGGTTATAAGTTGTAGGTTATAAGTTGTAGATTATAAGTTGTAGGTTATAAGTTGTAGGTTATAAGTTGTAGGTTATAAGTTGTAGGTTATAAGTTGTAGGTTATAAGTTGTAGGTTATAAGTTGTAGGTTATAAGTTGTAGGTTATAAGTTGTAGGTTATAAGTTGTAGGTTATAAGTTGTAGGTTATACGTTGTAGGGTATAAGTGTAGGTTATAAGTTGTATAAGGTGCAAGATTTGATCGAAGGAGGTGCAAACTATGAAGAAGATGCAACCTATGATTGAAGAAGGTGCAAGCTATGATTGAAGAAGATGCAAGCTATGATTGAAGAAGATGCAAGCTATGATTGAAGAAGATGCAAGCTATGTTTGAAGAAGATGCAAGCTATGATTGAAGAAGGTGCAAGCTATGATTGAAGAAGGTGCAAGCTATGATTGAAGAAGGAGCAAGCTATGATTGAAGAAGATGCAAGCTATGATTGAAGAAGGTGCAAGCTATGTTTGAAGAAGGTGCAAGCAATGATTGAAGAAGGTGCAAGCAATGATTGAAGAAGGTGCAAGCTATGATTGAAGAAGGTGCAAGCTATGATTAAAGAAGGTGCAAGCAATGATTGAAGAAGGTGCAAGCTATGATTGAAGAAGGTGCAAGCTATGATTGAAGAAGATGCAAGCAATGATTGAAGAAGGTGCAAGCAATGATTGAAGGTGCAAGCTATGATTGAAGAAGATGCAAGCTATGATTGAAGAAGATGCAAGCAATGATTGAAGAAGGTGCAAGCTATGATTGAAGAAGATGCAAGCTATGATTGAAGAAGATGCAAGCTATGATTGAAGAAGATGCAAGCTATGATTGAAGAAGATGCAAGCTATGTTTGAAGAAGGTGCAAGCTATGATTGAAGAAGGTGCCAGCTATGTTTGAAGAAGATGCAAGCTATGATTGAAGAAGGTGCAAGCTATGATTGAAGAAGGTGCAAGCTATGATTGAAGAAGGTGCAAGCTGTGATTGAAGAAGATGCAAGCTATGATTGAAGAATATGCAAGCTATGATTGAAGAAGATGCAAGCAATGATTGAAGAAGATGCAAGCTATGATTGAAGAAGGTGCAAGCTTTGATTGAAGAAGATGCAAGCTATGATTGAAGAAGATTCAAGCTATGATTGAAGAAGATGCAAGCAATGATTGAAGAAGATGCAAGCTATGATTGAAGAAGGTGCAAGCTATGATTGAAGAAGGTGCAAGCTTTGATTGAAGAAGGTGCAAGCTATGTTTGAAGAAGATGCAAGCAATGTTTGAAGAAGATGCAAGCAATGATTGAAGAAGGTGCAAGCTATGATTGAAGAAGGTGCAAGCTATGATTGAAGAAGGTGCAAGCTATGATTGAAGAAGATGCAAGCTATGATTTAAGAAGGTGCAAGCTATGATTGAAGAAGATGCAAGCTATGATTGAAGAAGATGCAAGCAATGATTGAAGAAGATGCAAGCAATGATTGAAGAAGATGCAAGCTATGATTGAAGAAGATGCAAGCTATGTTTGAAGAAGATGCAAGCAATGTTTGAAGAAGATGCAAGCAATGTTTGAAGAAGATGCAAGCAATGATTGAAGAAGATGCAAGCTATGATTGAAGAAGGTGCAAGCTATGATTGAAGAAGGTGCAAGCTATAATTGAAGAAGGTGCAAGCTATGATTGAAGAAGATGCAAGCAATGATTGAAGAAGGTGCAAGCTATGTTTGAAGAAGATGCAAGCAATGTTTGAAGAAGATGCAAGCAATGATTGAAGAAGATGCAAGCAATGATTGAAGAAGGTGCAAGCAATGATTGAAGGTGCAAGCTATGATTGAAGAAGATGCAAGCTATGATTGAAGAAGATGCAAGCAATGATTGAAGAAGGTGCAAGCTATGATTGAAGAAGATGCAAGCTATGATTGAAGAAGATGCAAGCTATGATTGAAGAAGATGCAAGCTATGTTTGAAGAAGGTGCAAGCTATGATTGAAGAAGGTGCCAGCTATGTTTGAAGAAGGTGCAAGCTATGATTGAAGAAGGTGCAAGCTATGATTGAAGAAGGTGCAAGCTATGATTGAAGAAGGTGCAAGCTATGATTGAAGAAGATGCAAGCAATGATTGAAGAAGATGCAAGCTATGATTGAAGAAGGTGCAAGCTGTGATTGAAGAAGATGCAAGCTATGATTGAAGAAGATGCAAGCTATGATTGAAGAAGATGCAAGCAATGATTGAAGAAGATGCAAGCTATGATTGAAGAAGGTGCAAGCTTTGATTGAAGAAGATGCAAGCTATGATTGAAGAAGATTCAAGCTATGATTGAAGAAGATGCAAGCAATGATTGAAGAAGATGCAAGCTATGATTGAAGAAAGTGCAAGCTTTGATTGAAGAAGATGCAAGCTATGATTGAAGAAGGTGCAAGCTATGATTGAAGAAGGTGCAAGCTTTGATTGAAGAAGGTGCAAGCTATGTTTGAAGAAGATGCAAGCAATGATTGAAGAAGATGCAAGCAATCATTGAAGAAGGTGCAAGCTATGATTGAAGAAGGTGCAAGCTATGATTGAAGAAGGTGCAAGCTATGATTGAAGAAGATGCAAGCTATGATTTAAGAAGGTGCAAGCTATGATTGAAGAAGATGCAAGCTATGATTGAAGAAGATGCAAGCAATGATTGAAGAAGATGCAAGCAATGATTGAAGAAGATGCAAGCTATGATTGAAGAAGATGCAAGCTATGTTTGAAGAAGATGCAAGCTATGTTTGAAGAAGATGCAAGCAATGATTGAAGAAGATGCAAGCTATGATTGAAGAAGGTGCAAGCTATGATTGAAGAAGGTGCAAGCTATGATTGAAGAAGATGCAAGCTTTGATTGAAGAAGGTGCAAGCTATGATTGAAGAAGATGCAAGCTATGTTTGAAGAAGATGCAAGCAATGTTTGAAGAAGATGCAAGCTATGATTGAAGAAGATGCAAGCTATGATTGAAGAAGGTGCAAGCTATGTTTGAAGAAGATGCAAGCTATGATTGAAGAAGGTGCAAGCTATGTTTGAAGAAGATGCAAGCTATGATTGAAGAAGATGCAAGCTATTATTGAAGAAGATGCAAGCAATGATTGAAGAAGATGCAAGCAATGATTGAAGAAGATGCAATCTATGATTGAAGAAGGTGCAAGCTTTGATTGAAGAAGATGCAAGCTATGTTTGAAGAAGATGCAAGCTTTGATTGAAGAAGGTGCAAGCTATGATTGAAGAAGATGCAAGCTATGTTTGAAGAAGATGCAAGCAATGTTTGAAGAAGATGCAAGCTATGATTGAAGAAGATGCAAGCTATGATTGAAGAAGGTGCAAGCTATGTTTGAAGAAGATGCAAGCTATGATTGAAGAAGGTGCAAGCTATGTTTGAAGAAGATGCAAGCTATGATTGAAGAAGATGCAAGCTATGATTGAAGAAGATGCAAGCAATGTTTGAAGAAGATGCAAGCAATGATTTAAGAAGATGCAAGCTATGATTGAAGAAGATGCAAGCTTTGATTGAAGAAGATGCAAGCTATGTTTGAAGAAGATGCAAGCTATGATTGAAGAAGATGCAAGCTTTGATTGAAGAAGATGCAAGCTATGATTGAAGAAGATGCAAGCTATGATTGAAGAAGGTGCAAGCTTTGATTGAAGAAGATGCAAGCTATGATTGAAGAAGGTGCAAGCTATGATTGAAGAACGTGCAAGCTATGTTTGAAGAAGATGCAAGCTATGATTGAAGAAGATGCAAGCTATGATTGAAGAAGGTGCAAGCTTTGATTGAAGAAGATGCAAGCTATGATTGAAGAATGTGCAAGCTTTGATTGAAGAAGATGCAAGCTATGATTGAAGAAGGTGCAAGCTATGATTGAAGAAGGTGCAAGCTATGTTTGAAGAAGATGCAAGCTATGATTGAAGAAGATGCAAGCTATGATTGAAGAAGGTGCAAGCTTTGATTGAAGAAGATGCAAGCTATGATTGAAGAATGTGCAAGCTATGATTGAAGAAGGTGCAAGCTATGATTGAAGAAGATGCAAGCTATGATTGAAGAAGATGCAAGCAATGATTGAAGAAGATGCAAGCTATGATTGAAGAAGATGCAAGCAATGATTGAAGAAGATGCAAGCAATGATTTAAGAAGATGCAAGGAATGATTGAAGAAGATGCAAGCAATGATTGAAGAAGATGCAAGCAATGATTGAAGAAGATGCAAGCAATGATTG
This sequence comes from Cherax quadricarinatus, assembly GCF_038502225.1. Classification (NCBI taxonomy): domain Eukaryota; kingdom Metazoa; phylum Arthropoda; class Malacostraca; order Decapoda; family Parastacidae; genus Cherax; species Cherax quadricarinatus. Next base: position 54,498,591 of record NC_091300.1, on the reverse strand, counting down.
AAGAAGATGCAAGCTATGATTGAAGAAGGTGCAAGCTTTGATTGAAGAAGATGCAAGCTATGTTTGAAGAAGATGCAAGCTTTGATTGAAGAAGGTGCAAGCTATGATTGAAGAAGATGCAAGCTATGTTTGAAGAAGATGCAAGCAATGTTTGAAGAAGATGCAAGCTATGATTGAAGAAGATGCAAGCTATGATTGAAGAAGGTGCAAGCTATGTTTGAAGAAGATGCAAGCTATGATTGAAGAAGGTGCAAGCTATGTTTGAAGAAGATGCAAGCTATGATTGAAGAAGATGCAAGCTATGATTGAAGAAGATGCAAGCAATGTTTGAAGAAGATGCAAGCAATGATTTAAGAAGATGCAAGCTATGATTGAAGAAGATGCAAGCTTTGATTGAAGAAGATGCAAGCTATGATTGAAGAAGATGCAAGCTATGATTGAAGAAGGTGCAAGCTTTGATTGAAGAAGATGCAAGCTATGATTGAAGAAGGTGCAAGCTATGATTGAAGAAGGTGCAAGCTATGTTTGAAGAAGATGCAAGCTATGATTGAAGAAGATGCAAGCTATGATTGAAGAAGGTGCAAGCTTTGATTGAAAAAGATGCAAGCTATGATTGAAGAATGTGCAAGCTTTGATTGAAGAAGATGCAAGCTATGATTGAAGAAGGTGCAAGCTATGATTGAAGAAGGTGCAAGCTATGATTGAAGAAGATGCAAGCTATGATTGAAGAAGATGCAAACTATGATTGAAGAAGGTGCAAGCTTTGATTGAAGAAGATGCAAGCTATGATTGAAGAATGTGCAAGCTATGATTGAAGAAGGTGCAAGCTATGATTGAAGAAGATGCAAGCTATGATTGAAGAAGATGCAAGCAATGATTGAAGAAGATGCAAGCTATGATTGAAGAAGATGCAAGCAATGATTGAAGAAGATGCAAGCAATGATTTAAGAAGATGCAAGGAATGATTGAAGAAGATGCAAGCAATGATTGAAGAAGATCCAAGCAATGATTGAAGAAGATGCAAGCTATGATTGAAGAAGATGCAAGCTATGATTGAAGAAGATGCAAGCAATGATTGAAGAAGATGCAAGCAATGATTGAAGAAGATGCAAGCTATGTTTGAAGAAGATGCAAGCTATGATTGAAGAAGATGCAAGCAATGATTGAAGAAGATGCAAGCTATGTTTGAAGAAGATGCAAGCTATGATTGAAGAAGATGCAAGCAATGATTGAAGAAGATGCAAGCTATGTTTGAAGAAGATGCAAGCTATGTTTGATGAAGATGCAAGCTATGATTGAAGAAGATGCAAGCAATGATTGAAGAAGATGCAAGCAATGATTGAAGAAGATGCAAGCAATGATTGAAGAAGGTGCAAGCTATGATTAAAGAAGGTGCAAGCAATGATTGAAGAAGGTGCAAGCTATGATTGAAGAAGGTGCAAGCTATGATTGAAGAAGATGCAAGCAATGATTGAAGAAGGTGCAAGCAATGATTGAAGGTGCAAGCTATGATTGAAGAAGATGCAAGCTATGATTGAAGAAGATGCAAGCAATGATTGAAGAAGGTGCAAGCTATGATTGAAGAAGATGCAAGCTATGATTGAAGAAGATGCAAGCTATGATTGAAGAAGATGCAAGCTATGATTGAAGAAGATGCAAGCTATGTTTGAAGAAGGTGCAAGCTATGATTGAAGAAGGTGCCAGCTATGTTTGAAGAAGATGCAAGCTATGATTGAAGAAGGTGCAAGCTATGATTGAAGAAGGTGCAAGCTATGATTGAAGAAGGTGCAAGCTGTGATTGAAGAAGATGCAAGCTATGATTGAAGAATATGCAAGCTATGATTGAAGAAGATGCAAGCAATGATTGAAGAAGATGCAAGCTATGATTGAAGAAGGTGCAAGCTTTGATTGAAGAAGATGCAAGCTATGATTGAAGAAGATTCAAGCTATGATTGAAGAAGATGCAAGCAATGATTGAAGAAGATGCAAGCTATGATTGAAGAAGGTGCAAGCTATGATTGAAGAAGGTGCAAGCTTTGATTGAAGAAGGTGCAAGCTATGTTTGAAGAAGATGCAAGCAATGTTTGAAGAAGATGCAAGCAATGATTGAAGAAGGTGCAAGCTATGATTGAAGAAGGTGCAAGCTATGATTGAAGAAGGTGCAAGCTATGATTGAAGAAGATGCAAGCTATGATTTAAGAAGGTGCAAGCTATGATTGAAGAAGATGCAAGCTATGATTGAAGAAGATGCAAGCAATGATTGAAGAAGATGCAAGCAATGATTGAAGAAGATGCAAGCTATGATTGAAGAAGATGCAAGCTATGTTTGAAGAAGATGCAAGCAATGTTTGAAGAAGATGCAAGCAATGTTTGAAGAAGATGCAAGCAATGATTGAAGAAGATGCAAGCTATGATTGAAGAAGGTGCAAGCTATGATTGAAGAAGGTGCAAGCTATAATTGAAGAAGGTGCAAGCTATGATTGAAGAAGATGCAAGCAATGATTGAAGAAGGTGCAAGCTATGTTTGAAGAAGATGCAAGCAATGTTTGAAGAAGATGCAAGCAATGATTGAAGAAGATGCAAGCAATGATTGAAGAAGGTGCAAGCAATGATTGAAGGTGCAAGCTATGATTGAAGAAGATGCAAGCTATGATTGAAGAAGATGCAAGCAATGATTGAAGAAGGTGCAAGCTATGATTGAAGAAGATGCAAGCTATGATTGAAGAAGATGCAAGCTATGATTGAAGAAGATGCAAGCTATGTTTGAAGAAGGTGCAAGCTATGATTGAAGAAGGTGCCAGCTATGTTTGAAGAAGGTGCAAGCTATGATTGAAGAAGGTGCAAGCTATGATTGAAGAAGGTGCAAGCAATGATTGAAGAAGGTGCAAGCTATGATTGAAGAAGATGCAAGCAATGATTGAAGAAGATGCAAGCTATGATTGAAGAAGGTGCAAGCTGTGATTGAAGAAGATGCAAGCTATGATTGAAGAAGATGCAAGCTATGATTGAAGAAGATGCAAGCAATGATTGAAGAAGATGCAAGCTATGATTGAAGAAGGTGCAAGCTTTGATTGAAGAAGATGCAAGCTATGATTGAAGAAGATTCAAGCTATGATTGAAGAAGATGCAAGCAATGATTGAAGAAGATGCAAGCTATGATTGAAGAAAGTGCAAGCTTTGATTGAAGAAGATGCAAGCTATGATTGAAGAAGGTGCAAGCTATGATTGAAGAAGGTGCAAGCTTTGATTGAAGAAGGTGCAAGCTATGTTTGAAGAAGATGCAAGCAATGATTGAAGAAGATGCAAGCAATCATTGAAGAAGGTGCAAGCTATGATTGAAGAAGGTGCAAGCTATGATTGAAGAAGGTGCAAGCTATGATTGAAGAAGATGCAAGCTATGATTTAAGAAGGTGCAAGCTATGATTGAAGAAGATGCAAGCTATGATTGAAGAAGATGCAAGCAATGATTGAAGAAGATGCAAGCAATGATTGAAGAAGATGCAAGCTATGATTGAAGAAGATGCAAGCTATGTTTGAAGAAGATGCAAGCTATGTTTGAAGAAGATGCAAGCAATGATTGAAGAAGATGCAAGCTATGATTGAAGAAGGTGCAAGCTATGATTGAAGAAGGTGCAAGCTATGATTGAAGAAGATGCAAGCTTTGATTGAAGAAGGTGCAAGCTATGATTGAAGAAGATGCAAGCTATGTTTGAAGAAGATGCAAGCAATGTTTGAAGAAGATGCAAGCTATGATTGAAGAAGATGCAAGCTATGATTGAAGAAGGTGCAAGCTATGTTTGAAGAAGATGCAAGCTATGATTGAAGAAGGTGCAAGCTATGTTTGAAGAAGATGCAAGCTATGATTGAAGAAGATGCAAGCTATTATTGAAGAAGATGCAAGCAATGATTGAAGAAGATGCAAGCAATGATTGAAGAAGATGCAAGCTATGATTGAAGAAGGTGCAAGCTTTGATTGAAGAAGATGCAAGCTATGTTTGAAGAAGATGCAAGCTTTGATTGAAGAAGGTGCAAGCTATGATTGAAGAAGATGCAAGCTATGTTTGAAGAAGATGCAAGCAATGTTTGAAGAAGATGCAAGCTATGATTGAAGAAGATGCAAGCTATGATTGAAGAAGGTGCAAGCTATGTTTGAAGAAGATGCAAGCTATGATTGAAGAAGGTGCAAGCTATGTTTGAAGAAGATGCAAGCTATGATTGAAGAAGATGCAAGCTATGATTGGAGAAGATGCAAGCAATGTTTGAAGAAGATGCAAGCAATGATTTAAGAAGATGCAAGCTATGATTGAAGAAGATGCAAGCTTTGATTGAAGAAGATGCAAGCTATGTTTGAAGAAGATGCAAGCTATGATTGAAGAAGATGCAAGCTTTGATTGAAGAAGATGCAAGCTATGATTGAAGAAGATGCAAGCTATGATTGAAGAAGGTGCAAGCTTTGATTGAAGAAGATGCAAGCTATGATTGAAGAAGGTGCAAGCTATGATTGAAGAACGTGCAAGCTATGTTTGAAGAAGATGCAAGCTATGATTGAACAAGATGCAAGCTATGATTGAAGAAGGTGCAAGCTTTGATTGAAGAAGATGCAAGCTATGATTGAAGAATGTGCAAGCTTTGATTGAAGAAGATGCAAGCTATGATTGAAGAAGGTGCAAGCTATGATTGAAGAAGGTGCAAGCTATGTTTGAAGAAGATGCAAGCTATGATTGAAGAAGATGCAAGCTATGATTGAAGAAGGTGCAAGCTTTGATTGAAGAAGATGCAAGCTATGATTGAAGAATGTGCAAGCTATGATTGAAGAAGGTGCAAGCTATGATTGAAGAAGATGCAAGCTATGATTGAAGAAGATGCAAGCAATGATTGAAGAAGATGCAAGCTATGATTGAAGAAGATGCAAGCAATGATTGAAGAAGATGCAAGCAATGATTTAAGAAGATGCAAGGAATGATTGAAGAAGATGCAAGCAATGATTGAAGAAGATGCAAGCTATGATTGAAGAAGGTGCAAGCTTTGATTGAAGAAGATGCAAGCTATGTTTGAAGAAGATGCAAGCTTTGATTGAAGAAGGTGCAAGCTATGATTGAAGAAGATGCAAGCTATGTTTGAAGAAGATGCAAGCAATGTTTGAAGAAGATGCAAGCTATGATTGAAGAAGATGCAAGCTATGATTGAAGAAGGTGCAAGCTATGTTTGAAGAAGATGCAAGCTATGATTGAAGAAGGTGCAAGCTATGTTTGAAGAAGATGCAAGCTATGATTGAAGAAGATGCAAGCTATGATTGAAGAAGATGCAAGCAATGTTTGAAGAAGATGCAAGCAATGATTTAAGAAGATGCAAGCTATGATTGAAGAAGATGCAAGCTTTGATTGAAGAAGATGCAAGCTATGATTGAAGAAGATGCAAGCTATGATTGAAGAAGGTGCAAGCTTTGATTGAAGAAGATGCAAGCTATGATTGAAGAAGGTGCAAGCTATGATTGAAGAAGGTGCAAGCTATGTTTGAAGAAGATGCAAGCTATGATTGAAGAAGATGCAAGCTATGATTGAAGAAGGTGCAAGCTTTGATTGAAGAAGATGCAAGCTATGATTGAAGAATGTGCAAGCTTTGATTGAAGAAGATGCAAGCTATGATTGAAGAAGGTGCAAGCTATGATTGAAGAAGGTGCAAGCTATGATTGAAGAAGATGCAAGCTATGATTGAAGAAGATGCAAACTATGATTGAAGAAGGTGCAAGCTTTGATTGAAGAAGATGCAAGCTATGATTGAAGAATGTGCAAGCTATGATTGAAGAAGGTGCAAGCTATGATTGAAGAAGATGCAAGCTATGATTGAAGAAGATGCAAGCAATGATTGAAGAAGATGCAAGCTATGATTGAAGAAGATGCAAGCAATGATTGAAGAAGATGCAAGCAATGATTTAAGAAGATGCAAGGAATGATTGAAGAAGATGCAAGCAATGATTGAAGAAGATCCAAGCAATGATTGAAGAAGATGCAAGCTATGATTGAAGAAGATGCAAGCTATGATTGAAGAAGATGCAAGCAATGATTGAAGAAGATGCAAGCAATGATTGAAGAAGATGCAAGCTATGTTTGAAGAAGATGCAAGCAATGATTGAAGAAGATGCAAGCAATGATTGAAGAAGATGCAAGCTATGTTTGAAGAAGATGCAAGCTATGATTGAAGAAGATGCAAGCAATGATTGAAGAAGATGCAAGCTATGTTTGAAGAAGATGCAAGCTATGTTTGATGAAGATGCAAGCTATGATTGAAGAAGATGCAAGCAATGATTGAAGAAGATGCAAGCAATGATTGAAGAAGATGCAAGCAATGATTGAAGAAGATGCAAGCAATGATTGAAGAAGATGCAAGCTATGATTGAAGAAGATGCAAGCAATGATTAAAGAAGATGCAAGCAATGATTGAAGAAGATGCAAGCTATGATTGAAGAAGATGCAAGCAATGATTGAAGAAGATGCAAGCAATGATTGAAGAAGGTGCAAGCTATGATTGAAGAAGATGCAAGCAATGATTGAAGAAGATGCAAGCTATGATTGAAGAAGATGCAAGCAATGATTGAAGAAGGTGCAAGCTATGATTGAAGAAGATGCATGCTATGATTGAAGAAGATGCAAGCAATGATTGAAGAAGATGCAAGCAATGATTGAAGAAGGTGCAAGCTATGATTGAAGAAGATGCAAGCTATGATTGAAGAAGATGCAAGCTATGATTGAAGAAGATGCAAGCTATGATTGAAGAAGGTGCAAGCTATGATTGAAGAAGGTGCAAGCTATGATTGAAGAAGGTGCAAGCTATGATTGAAGATGATGCAAGCTATGATTGAAGGAGATGCAAGCTATGATTGAAGGAGATGCAAGCTATGATTGAAGGAGATGCAAGCTATGACTGAAGAAGATGCAAGCTATGTTTGAAGAAGATGCAAGCTATGTTTGAAGAAGATGCAAGCTATGATTGAAGAAGGTGGAGGTTATGAAGTATACCTGGAGTTTACCTGGAGAGAGTTCCGGGGGTCAACGCCCCCGCGGCCCGGTCTGTGACCAGGCCTCCTGGTGGATCAGAGCCTGATCAACCAGGCTGTTGCTGCTGGCTGCACGCAAACCAACGTACGAGCCACAGCCCGGCTGATCAGGAACTGACTTGAGGTGCTTGTCCAGTGCCAGCTTGAAGACTGCCATGGGTCTGTTGGTAATCCCCCTTATGTGTGCTGGGAGGCAGTTGAACAGTCTCGGGCCCCTGACACTTATTGTATGGTCTCTTAACGTGCTAGTGACACCCCTGCTTTTCACTGAGGGGATGGTGCATCGTCTGCCAAGTCTTTTGCTTTCGTAGTGAGTGATTTTCGTGTGCAAGTTCGGTACTAGTCCCTCTAGGATTTTCCAGGTGTATATAATCATGTATCTCTCCCTCCTGCGTTCCAGGGAATACAGGTTCAAGAACCTCAAGCGCTCCCAGTAATTGAGGTGTTTTATCTCCGTTATGCGTGCCGTGAAAGTTCTCTGTACATTTCCTAGGTCGGCAATTTCACCTGCCTTGAAAGGTGCTGTTAGTGTGCAGCAATATTCCAGCCTAGATAGAACAAGTGACCTGAAGAGTGTCATCATGGGCTTGACCTCCCTAGTGGAAGATGGAGGATATAAGGTATAACTGGAAGTGCTTGTTGAAGGTGCAGGTTGAATGGAAAATCAGTTGCATGAATCGTGTTCTAAAAAGTACCATTTGTCTTTCAGGTAAGTGAGAAGTGACAGCTATTATGGGATAATTAGCCCACCATTAGTAAGATAAATTCCCACTTTATACCACTGTTAACCAGTACCTCTTAGCATGTAACACATCTACGAATATTCGCTGTGCGGATTAAAATGAATAGTCGCATATCTATACATAACAGCACGACACATTCCTTCTACTGTTATGGTCTACTGTGTTCTTTCTTACGAAAATGACTTGTGTGAGCTTCGTTTTGATCAGTTCTTTATATCAGTGATTTATTATAAACGACAAAACAAGCTTGGCAAAAGCCAGCACCGGAAACACACTGAAGACTGAAGGTTTGCGAGTTGAAATGACAACAGAGTATTTCTCTTCTGTTATTAAAGTATTTGACTGGGTTGATCTGTATCCTTGTATTACCATGCATGCAGCTATACATATACCCGTGAATACATTCATATGTATATACAATAATCGTGAACGAGCGATAGAAAATGAAACATAACCACATGTAGAGTTTAACGATAGTTCCTCATAAAGACAGAACAATGTGTCCTGTAACACTGGTCTCCATGATTTTTTTTATTGACTCTGTGGTATCTTTTACGGTATATATCTGGAAAATAGTGATACATTGTGTTTTTATTCATCTCTATCACATCAGGTTGTCAAGTTATACGGAATCGTTATTTTTCTCTTTTCGTATAACGTAAGTAAATGAGAAATTGGTATATTACCAATTAAAATGCTTACCCTACATTGACTTAAATGTTAAATATAATTTATTTTTCTTTATTTTTGGTATTACACTAGGGATCATTTAAAATATACATATTTTAGAGATGCAAGCTGCACTTTCATACATTATTTGTATGGTCACAAAAAACTTTTGTGCAAAATTTCCGACCATTTCATGCCCATTTACCCTGAAGCGTCGCGATCGAGTTATACACCATTGAAAGCAATTAGTTATAATTTTTTGGTTGTCTGGATAATAATCAAGTGTACATGGTTTATATCATTTTTGGTTGTGAAGATTGTATAATCAAATGTTCATGGGTTATATCAACCATCAACTATTTAATTTTAAATTATTATAAGTTATAAGTGTAGCCTTTCTTAGTACGGAACTTAAACATCACTTTCTTGGAAAATATTCTTTGTCTGATATATCCATCTCTTGCCTTCTGTCCAGTCACTTCAGTACAAGCATCAGTCATCAATTTTATCCCTCTCTCAACAGCCTGAGTGTTGTTTGGCCACTTGGGCACCTCCAGTGGAGTCTCAATAATTCAGAACCTGTTGATCTGATAGAGATGCAATGAAAGGAGGCTCAGTTTTGAGTTCAGTCTTCCAGTTAATCATGGAATGATAATTCTTTGCTTGCCACTCTAGTTTGTGAACCACTAATTTTCTTGAGTTGACAATAGGAGCCACATTGTCATCTTCATCTACATTGTCATTCTCATCATCAGTACAATAGGAGCCACATTGTCATCTTCATCTACATTGTCATTCTCATCATCAGTACAGATTAACAAGTCCTCGTCAACAGCATCAGCAGAATCTTCTCCATCCTCGTCAGAGCTATCAGAACTTTCTTCTGTTCGCTGATTCTCTTCTCTAATTTTTCTTATCGCTGAGACAGCTTTGTCTCTGGCAGTCTTGTCTTCATCAGCGCACATACTAAGAAGTAGCTAATCTGTGTGAGCAAAGTAGGAATTTCTTTGGACACTCTTCTTCATTATCTTCTTCACTGTTCAGATGCCTCATAAATTGCAGTGAGTGGAAGACGTTCTTTGGACCGTGTCTCATATAAGGGTGCAGCTTGATGTGGAACCACATTGGAGCAACTTTAAAACCATAATGACAACTCTTTTCATCTCCTGACTGGGTCTTGATGTTGCCACATACAGCCTAAGGATCTTACTCCATAAAATATTCTGCCTTGACACACATGGTGGACCTGGTTCAAGAGCAGCCAAGTCATCATCAACCACACCTGTGATCACTCCTTTGCAAATCCTATAAGAGTATTTCTGGTCTCAGGACAGATCCTCTGCTACCTTGTCATTCAGAGCAGGGAAATCAGTGAAATTGATAGGCTGGAAAACAACAACTGGCAGCTCAGACAGAGGATCCCTGATTTCTTGCCAATGGGACCTCTCCAATACTCAGGACCACTTGGCTTACCGTCATACTGGTAGAAAACAGCCCAGAATGGCAGCTCATTTCCATGAAGCTGACAGATAAAATAATTGACCAGATGACCAAGCAACATTTCAAGATGATGAATGGCTCCACTGTCAGCTCCGACATTTACGTTGGTTCCGTCACTATCAACACATACAACAAGCTGCCAAGTTAGTTTCTGTTCCACCAGAAATGTATAGTGTTGGCAATCTCCTTCCCATGGCCTGACTTGGGAGTCACATGAGTGAGATATAAGTGCTGGACTCCACCATTATGATGTAATGATTTTTCACCACTATCTTTTGACTCCATTTCTTGCTCTTCTCATTCTTTGTCATTACACGAGTAGAGGTCTTCTTACCATCAAATTACAGTGATGTGATATTTTCCGAGTTTGTTAGCTCATTTTCTTGCCTCTCCATTCGGTATTTGTGTCTGGCATCTCGTAACTTCTGTGGTTCAATAACTTGACTTTTGTCGTCCTTGGTGATAATGCCATAGTCCATTAAGGTGGCGGTAGCAATGGCAGCTCCAGCATAATCACTGATCAAGTATTGGTCACATGTGGCTGCCGATGTGGGAAGTCTTGTTCTGTTCTGCTGTTAGCTGCTGGCAGTCAGAACACTGAAGACATATTTAGCATCAGTATCGAGAGAAGGGCTATCGCTGGCATCATTTGAACTATCGTCAGAATCACAAACTTCTCCAGCTGCCGGTTCACTGTCTTTCCTTCAGCTGCTTCCTGGCTCTGGCTGCATCCTGCTTCTCTTTTACCATCACTCTATCCCACGTACTCGTTACTGTCGTGTCAACACAGGCAATTTTCATCTTCCTATCGCCTCTCTGGTCAAGGAGGAACTGTACCTCACGTTTAGGGACTTTCGCATCACAATTAGAGGCCAGCTGGTATCCCGTCACACTCCTTTATTTTGCACTCTACATCTTGCCAGGAAGCAGCAGGACAGAAACAACTACATATATCAAACAACTTGTTCATTTTTTCCTGAAATGTAGCTTTTTTTGGAGATATTTTTGTTCTTATTAAGTCCTATTCCTCTATTGTACAATTTTCTCAATCTTTCCTCAATAGTTTTCTGGCAGAGAATAGGAAATCTTTCTGTCTACAGTTAATTTCTGCCATAGTTCAGAACAATCCTTAGCTGTTATTTTGATAATCACTTAAACATCAGTAAACTTTCCTTCGTCACATTTATATCGCCAGCAGTTCCTTAACATATCGCCTTTGAACGGAAGTTTGTTCATTGGAAGAACACTGGTATGGTCAAACAATGCATTATTCTGTGGTTTTCCTCGTTGACATTGTAGCCATCTCAGTAGTAAAGAGTATCTGAAAAAAGAGAAAGTTAGTTAATGTTTATAAATACTGCAGAGTAGATAGATACAGTACATAAAACACTGCGCTGCACTACTCGGTAATACATATAATCCAAAATTTCGGTCGCAAATACTGTAGGCTAAACCTCAACCAATCAACTTCATATTTGGCACTGAATCTAAGATATATATAAGGAACAATGATGAGTGCATCTTTGACCAAAATTTCAGTGCTCCCTGTAGTACACCCATCAGATCCTGCCGAGTCTTTACTTTGCCCTTTGGTTTAGAAAGGTACTTGAGGAAACATTGGGACATATTTATTAGAAAACGTTTCGGTCCTGGAACCTTGATCATTTCCAACATACAAAGGTTAAAAAGCCAGTATATACAGGTGGAGAGTGGAGCGTGAGTGACAGATGGTTACGTGAAGAATGCCATATTAGGATGAGGTCAGGTAGACAATGGGATCAGTGTGACAGGAGTCCCAGACCCTAAACTTTTTTTTAATAAATGTCCTAATGTTTGCTCACGTATCTCTCTAAACCAACTTGTCAGTGTCTTTTACCAAGATTTATACCATTGTGCCCCTTAACTACCCTGTTTTTCTAATAATAACTCAACTTTCCAAAATGTTGTGTCTTACTACAGACATGGTCGTCCAAGCTTAACACACTTGTTTCTAGTTTTGACTTTGAATGATGTCTGTTTTTTTAAACTTGAGAAAAAGGAAATAAAATTATTATATTATGTTCACTACTTAGTTCACGATGATTAAGACCCAGGTGCAGCTCCTGGCCCCAGGTGCAGCTCCTGGCACCTTTATTACTGAAACATTTTATTTGCCTATTGACAATGGGAATTAAAGTGACAAACGAATTCTACAACGTTAATAATGATGTTTGATGAACTGACATGCTTAAAGTACTTTAGAGAAAGTCTTGTGTTATGTAGACCACTTCGGACAGCCTAAATTTTAATGAATATGATAATGATATATAGCAAGTTGATAAGTAAGACACATGTACAACAGTTATATTATTTCGTAACGTTTCGCCTGCACAGTAGGCTTCTTCAGTCGAGTCTAGAAGATATGCAACAGTTAGGTATCTTTATTTCGAAACGTTTCGCCTACACAGTAGGCGAAGTCTCTTCTGCTTCTATCAACTTTTCTGTACTCGACTGAAGAAGCCTACTGTGTAGGCGAAACGTTTCGAAATAACGAGTCTAGAAGAGCCAGGAGACGCAGTAGAGATGTAATGATAATGTAATCACTTTATCACCACTGAAGACTTAATTTGAAGTGGTCAGTCCTGGAAAAGTTTTGCTGTGTATCCAGGAATAATGAAGTATGGAGAGTGTGTAGACTAGTATACCGTCAGGGTGAGGCGCAGATAATGTTGACCACACGAGAGGAGGAACCAACTAATAACTACTGGATAATAATTTAATGAGGGTTGTTTACTAGAATGCTACAGTTTACACTTTATAACATTTTATATAGTAATTTGATTTGTGATTTATGACATTCTGAGATTTTATGCAACAATTTGATATAATGTTTGAAGTGATGAATAATTAAGTGGAACATCATCAAGGTTATTACATATGTTGAAATATATTGGTGATAGAATACAAATATTATTTAGGTTAAGAGGATTGATTTTAATTAATTGGGCTCTTACATAAGTATTCTGAGAAGGGTTTAGGTCAGAGTAAGGAGGTACATTCCATACTTTAGAGTACTGTATTTGCCTGAGGTTTCTACATAGGCTGAATCAAACACTTGGTATTTGAGCTTTAATTAGATCAATTAAAAGGCTTGTGCAGTTGTGTACAGAAGAATTCACCACTGGAGACACTACAAGTAGTTGTAAGGGGATCAGTCCTTCATCTTTGCGAAGAGATTTGATGGAAAGACCACCTTGGAACATTTTCAGTTTTATATTCGCCTGTTGCTGCACCTGTCTTTATCATCAATAAGATGATACGTTCCTTAAGTAGCGATAAAGGGTTGCAACATAGAACATCGTAAGTTTGGGGTGCCAGATATGAATGATAATGGGCCCTTTAATTGAACTTTGCATAAAAAGAGGTCTGGTTATAGGTAATACATAGTTTAAGAAAAAGAGGATTAAGAATACAAGATATGATGCAGAGCGTAATGACAGTAGTTGGTAGATAAAAGACTGTTGGGTAGACATCAAGAAGTACATGTTTATAGAGGGGCCACAGGTATATCAGATCACTTTTTAGTCGTACCTACAGTGAGAATAAAAGGTAGATGAGATACAAGGAAAATGGAAGTAGCAAGTAAATGTTGAAAGTTTACAGGCTAAAGAAGGTGGTAGTTAGGGTAAGATATAAACAACTTTTGAGGTATAGATGGGCTAGTGAGTATATAGGCAATGAGGGTGAAGATGTATGGGGTAGGTTTAAGATGTAGTGTTAGTGTTCAGCAGAAGTTTGTGGTTACAGGAAAGTGGGTGCGGGAGGGAAGAAGAGCGATTGGTGGAATGATGTAAAGAGATTAATAAAAGAAAAAGTTAGCATATGAGAGGTTTTTACAAAGTAGAAGTGATGCAAGGAGGGAGGAGTATATGGAGAGAAAAAGAGAGGTTAAGAGAGTGGTGAAACAATGTAAAAAAAGAACAGATGAGAGAGTGGGTGAGATGTTATCAACAAATTTTGTTGAAAATAAGAAAAAGTTTTGGAGTGAGATTAATAAGTTAAGGAAGCCTAGGGAACGAATGGATTTGACAGTTAAAAATAGGAGAGGAGAGTTATTCAATGGAGAGTTAGAGGTATTAGCAAGATGGAGGGAATATTTTGAGGAATTGATAAATGTTGATGAAGATAGGGAAGCTATAATTTCGTGTATAGGGCAAGGAGGAATAACATCTTGTAGGAGTGAGGAAGAGCCAGTAGTGAGTGTGGGGGAAGTTCGTGAGGCAGTGGGTAGAATGAAGGCTGCTGGGATTGATGGGATAAAGATAGAAATGTTAAAAGCAGGTGGGGATATAGTTTTGGAGTGGTTGGTTCTTTTATTGAATAAATGTATGGAAGAGGGTAAGGTACCTAGGGATAGGCAGAGAGCATGCATAGTTCCTTTGTATAAAGGCAAAGGTGGCAAAAGTCTATTGAGCATACCTGGTAAAGCGTATGGTAGTTATTACTGAAAGAATTAAAAGTAAGACGGAGAGTAGGATAGAAGACGAACAAGAAGGCTTTAGGAAAGGCAGGGGAGGGGGTTGTAGATCAAGTGTTAACAGTGAAACATATAGGTGAACGGTATTTAGATAAGGGTAAAGAGGCTTTTGTGGCATTTATGGATTTGAAAAAAGGCTTAGGACAGGGTGGATAGGGGGACAAAGTGGCAGATGTTGCAAATGTATGGAACAGGAGGTAAGTTATTGAATGCGGTGAAAAGCTTTTACGAGGATAGTGAGGCTCAGGTTAGAGTATGAAGGAGAGAGGGAGATTATTTCCCACTAAAAGTACGCTTTAGACAAGAATGTGTGATGTCACCGTGGTGGTTCAATATATTTAGAGATGGAGCTGTAAGAGAAGTGAATACTCGGGTGTTGGTAAGAGGTGTGGGGTTAAAAGATAACGAATCTAACACAAAGTGGGAGCTGTCACAGCTGCTCTTTGCTGATAACACTGCTTTTGGGAGATTTTGAAGAGAAGTTGCAGAGGTAGGTGGACGAGTTTGGTAGAGTGTGTAAAAGAAGAAAATTAAAAGTGAATATAGGAAAGAGTAAGGTGTTGAGGGTAAAAAAAATAGGTAACGAAAGATTGGATATCTGACTGGAGGAAGAGATTATTTAGAATGTGAATGTATTCAAATATTTAGGAGTGGATGTGTCAGCAGATGGGTCTGTGAAATATAAGATGAATCACAGAATTGACGAAGTGAAAAAGGTGAGTGGTGCACTTAGGAGTCTGTGGAGACAAAGAACTTTGTCCATGGAAGTAAAGAGAGGAATGTATGAGAGTACAGTCATAGCAATACTCTTATATGGATGTGAAGCATAGGTGGTGAATGTTGCAAAAAGGAAATGGCTGGAGGAAGTGGAGATGTCGTTTCTGAAGGGAATGTGTGGTGTGAATATAATACAGAGAATTCATGGTTTGGATATTAGGAGGAGGTGCGGGATTACCAAAATTGTTATTCAGATGGTTGAGGAGGAGTTATTGAAGTGGTTCGGACATGTAGAGAGAGGGGAACAAAACAGAATGACTTCGAGAGTGTATAAATCTGATATGGAGGGAAGGTTGGAGGGAAGGGATAAAGGAGGTTTTGTGTGCAAGGGGCTTGGACTTTCAGCAAACATGCGTGAGTTTGTTGGATGATAGTGAATGGAGACAAATGGTTTTTTAGGACTTGATTTGCTGTTGGAATGTGAGCAGGGTAATATTTATGAAGGGGTTCAGGGAAACCGGCAGGCCGGACTTGAGTCCTGGAGATGGGAAGTACAGTGCCTGCACTCTGAAGGAGGGGTGTTAATGTTGCAGTTTTGTAACTGTAGTGTAAAGCACCCTTCTGGCAAGACAGTGATGGAGTGAATGATGATGAACGTTTTTCTTTTTCAGGCCACCCTGCCTTGGTGGGAATCGGCCAGTGTGTAAATAAAAATAAATAATTTGCCTCGTGAATTTATTAGGTTTCTTTGACAGTATTTCTAATTTAGGCAGGACAAGGTTAATTTATAGGGAGATTACATGTCAGTGAGAAAGTATTCCCCGGCCGTGACTGATCAGCAAGGTAAGTGTGGCAACCTTTGTTATCCAAGATGATTCCAAAAAACACAGCACACACAGTGACGGCTGAACCACCACACAACAAGTGTAACATGTAGGGGGGAGGAGTCTCTGAGAAATAATCCTTGTACAGTGTACAATAATTTTACAAAACATTACATTAACTGATAAAACTTAATGCATTATTTTTTTTTCCTTTTTAAGCTCAGTTTTAAATATGTGAAATTGATATCACGTTACTGCAGATACGTCATAGACACTATATATCTTTTGGGAGTTTATGGGACTAAGATTTCATTGCAGTTATCTGCGTAATTCCATGATATATTGAAACTAAGTGGTTTGTGATCACTTTCCCCAAGATTATCATTAACCTCAAGATTATTAATTAGTGAATCTTTGTTGACAAGAACCAAGTCAAGCAGATTGTTTCCTCTAGTTGGTTCTGTCACAAACTGTTCTAAAAAGCATTCCTGAACCGTATCAAGAAAGTCACTAGACTCAAGATTTCCTGTCACATTGTTCCAATCAATTTGTCTAAAGTTAAAATCTCCCATTAGCACAACATTTTCATATCTACATTCCTTACGAATTTCGTCCCATAACAGCTTACTGCACTCCCTGTCAAGGTTTGGGGGCCTATAAATCGCACCTAAAATTAATTTGTCACGACCCTCGAGAATCTGTAGCCAAACAGATTCTGTGTTCGATGTTTCTAATCTTATATCATGTCTAAGACAACAATTTAAATTATCTCTGACAAACATCGACACTCCACCACCCTTCCTGTTGACCCTATCAGTGTGGAATAGTTTATAACCCTGTATGTTGCATTCAGAAGACATTTCTCTTTCAGGTTGAACCAGGTCTCTGTTATACCAATAATATCTATATTACCTACACTTGCAAGCTGGGCTGTCACATTATCTCAGGCTGTCACATTATCTCAGGCAGTCACATTATGTCAAGCTGTCACAGTATGTCAAGCTCTCACATTGTCAGGCTGTCACATTGTGTCAAACTGTCACATTATGTCAAGCTGTTACATTATGTCAGGGTGCCACATTATGTCAAGCTATCACATTATGTCATGCAGTTATATTATGTCAGGCTGTCACATTTATGTCAGGCTGTCACATTATGTCAGGCTGTCACATTATATCAGGCTGTCATATTGTCAGGCTTCACATTGTTAGGCTGTCACATTGTGACAGGCTGTTATATTATGTCAGGCTGTTACATTGTGTCAAGCTGTCACATTATGTCAGGCTCTTGCATTATGTCAGGCTGTCACATTGTCAGGCTGTCACATTGTCAGGCTGTCACATTATGTCAGGCTGTCACATTATGTCAGGCTGTCACATTATGTCAGGCTGTCACATTATGTCAGGCTGTCACATTATGTCAGGCTCTTGCATTATGTAAGGCTGCCATATTTTGTCAGGCTGTTATATTATGTCAGGCTGTCACATTATGTCAGGCTGTCACATTATGGCAGGCTTTCACATTATTTCAGGCTGTCACATTATGTCAGGCTGTCACATTAAGTCAGGTTGTTACGTTATATCAGGCTGTCACATTGTCAGGCTGTGACATTGTTAGTTACAGTGCTCTTGTCCTCCACTAACTTCCACTATTGTTCTTGTGTTTATGTGGAGAATGTGTTCTGGTTATGAACTAGTAGTGACTGAGGGTTGATGGATCAGTTTACAAGTGCAGGCGCCAGCTGTTCTATTGTTAATGACTGTTCCCATGTCTGGTTTACTTGTGATGACTCGTCAATGTTATTTAGAAGGAGGTTGTCATTGTAACTCTTTGTCTCAAAATGGAATTCAGTTATTTTTGCATTAATTAAATGAAGTGTGCTTTACTAGGAGGGGCGGGGGGAGGGTCAGGAAGTTAGTGAGCGGATCTTGATCCATGGAACTAGAGTTCACATCCCATTCTTTAAAATTAATTTTAATACCACTATCGGAGCCCCATGAGTCTAGAACTGTAAATATTTCTGAAATATTTCTGAATGACTTCAGACTTTTATGTCAGGTGCATTTTATCAAATGAATGAAAAGTTTGATTGGATTTAGGCAGAGAAGTTGCAGTTTTATTTATTACTTCTGAGCATTAATTGCAATATACAATCACGTGATCACCTTCAAACGTTAAGTGTTGATCTTTATTCTCAAGCAAAAGTTTCTTTATTAAGTTGTATAAGTTTTAATGAGGTAATTTTATTAATCTACTTTCCGTAAAATAATTGGGGAGAGTTTCTTCTGATTAGAATTATGTTACTGTTTGACTTAATGTAAATAATGTAATTTTTATCTTTATATAATATATATGAGCCCTCAAGACCACTGTAAAAAAATTGAATGTTACGTATCAATATCTTAAATAATACACAAAACACCTTCACGTAGACAGAAGCTTACGACGACGTTTCGGTCCTACTTGGACCATTTAAAAAATCACATTAACACGAAACAAAGAGCCAGTATTGTGCCTTGTGGTTCTTTAATTTAAATAATAAGAAGAGAGTTCTTTCCAGGAGAGTCAATAGGAGCAAAAGTGTCAGAAGCCGATATAGCTTGGTAAAATTAAAATAATAATAACGCTGCTTCAATACTGGTTTCCTAGACCCACATCTTCCACAAAGATTGTCACCCCAAAGACACTCCTCTACATTACTCCTGGAGTCACACTGTTACCTACCAGTGAATATGCCCTCGTCTGCTACCCGTTTCTTTTCCACTTGACGTGCTGTATAGCCCTTGTGGCTTAGCGCTTCTTTTTTGATTATAATAATAATAATAATTCCACTTGACGTAAGTATATAAGCGCCAGTCTCCTTGCCTGTGCTCCAGATGCTTCACCACTACGGTGCTCTTCACACCAACTCCAAGACTGAGGGACTGATTACCTCATCTTTTGTATATAGTTCTACTGTCTTCAAATTATGTCCTACACTTTGTATTGATAAAGCCACTGGTTGGCGAAACGTCTTCAATAAAGATACCCAGATGTTGCACATGTCTTAATTTTCATCCGTTACTTATTATTCCCTGAAGTCTGGTCAGTATTATACAGAGAACAGTTTTAATTTTAACTTGTGCATGACCAATTTATCTCTCTATGGAAGAAATCGGAAAAACTGAAATAATATTTCAGTGCCACATCTGATTACCTTTAACACTTTAACTTGGGTAACTTGATAATGTAACTTTTGAACGGCTTCAACCTTAATGTGTTGGTATATTTTAAGAAATTTTTGTCTCTAAATTAACAAGAGTATTCCTCTTCAGTTTTGCTTCAAAGTTTGTTTATTAGTGGAAGTTTAAATTAGTTTCCATGTGATAACTTGTGAATGTTTCTTCTGATTCGCTTCAAGTTTTCACTGCTAATATCTAGCTGGATTACAGCCTTATGCTGCACTCTGCACTATTCTTATTGCAAGTACTGAGGTGCAGGGGCCCGGGTTATGTACTATAGGGATGCCTTTCTCGGACTACATTTCTACAGCAAGGAACAAATTTTCTAATTATCTGTATATGAAGTGTTAAACTATTATGGCTCATTCGGAACGAGGAATGTTGGAGATCTCGTCCATCGTCTACTTGTCGCGAGACCTGCGCTGTCCATGGAACAGCCGTCACCTGCCTTCCGAGGCAGATGATGGCTGCCTCGGAAGGTCCTAACTTTGACATTAGCATTACTTTTTCTTTTCAAATATACAGTATTCTTCCTCTTCGTTATGGTTATGGAGTGGTATCTGAAGAGTGGACGTAAGTGGCCTAAGGTTCTTGAATGGTATATGCAGGTAACTTCTGCTCGATATATGGACAACGTTAAATGGATTTTCAGACAACGTTTCTTTAGTGTTATGAGAGCACATGGTGGTGGTGGGTGAGATGGTATTAGTAAAGTTTCCTGGTCTGGTGTTGTAAGAGCACATGGTGGTGATAGGTTAGCTGGTATAAGTAATGTCCTCCTGGTCTGGTGTTATGAGAGCACGTGGTTGTGGTAGGTGAGCTGGTATTAGTAATGTCCTTCTGGTCTGGTGTTACGAGGACACGTGGTGGTGGTGGATGAGCTGGTATTACTGATGTCCTGCTGGTCTGGTGTTACGAGAGCAGCTAGGAATGTGCACAAGGCTGATGCCAAATTGTTTATCATGAGGGAATTTCAATAAAACTGAAATAAATTTTGAGAGCTGTGACCCATGTGTGGGAAGGAAAATATAATTAAGTTGATGGAGGTGGTTAGGGACAGTTTATGTATCATAAAGAATGCGACAAGAGATAGAGAGGAGGAGATAAACCAGCAAGACTTGATCTAGTATTTGCTGTAAGTACATCTGACGTATAAAGAAACAGAATCCGAGAGTCCTCGGACGCTATCAGCTTTACAGTACTGAACTTCGAGTACTACGGGAAACTAAATGTAGGATGAAGAAACCAGCCTGTGAAAATTAGATCTTCGAAGGGATCAGGGATTTCCTGAATGCAGTGCAGTGGGGAAAGGAATTAGAACGAACGTTATCAGATGAGACGCTGGAATACCTAGCTGGAATGTACCGGGAGGCAGAGGAGAACTTCATACCCAGAAAATGTCAAGGAAATGGCAACTAAGAGAGCCGTTGATTCAACCAGAGATGTATAGAGGCAAAACAAGAGAAACATTAAAGCTTGGACGTGAACAAAGAAGTGTATGGGTAAGAAGAGAGTCTGAGTAACAATTTCTAGGCCACAGCAACCAAGGTCAAGTGTGAAATAGGAGAAAGATGATGGTAAAAGACCAGATAATTCGACAAAAGAAGGAAGAAGAAAGCTCCAGAAAAATGACGAGATCAGTGACGAGTTGAACAAACGATTTAAAAATATCTGCTCAGTAGACACAGGATTTTTTCCTCATTTACTATATGGGAAAAGAATACATCGTAAGATACTAGACATCATATACAGAACAGTGTAAGAGATAAAATAACTTTTGATGGATGTGCATAAACTAGCGTCATTAGGACCTTACAAGGTGTCACCAGGGAATCTGCGAGAGTGAATCAAACTTTATATCAGCCACTAAGATTTTCAACTACTCAACGAAAATTGTCAGAGATCTAGAAGACTGAATATATTCCCGACTTTTGAAGATCTGGTTGACGTCCGCCTGGAGCCTTGCAGTGTCTTCAATGGAGAACACTGTCATGCAAATTTGGATGTCATCTGCAAAGGAAGACACAGCGCTGTGGCTTATATCCCTGTCTATGTCAGATATGAGGATGAGGAACAAGATGGGAGCGAGTACTGTGCCTTGTGGAACAGAGCTTTTCACCGTAGCCGACTCAGACTTTACTCTGTTTGCTACTATTCTTTGTGTTCTATCTGTTAGGAAATTATAGATCCATCTACCAACTTTTCCTGTTATTCCTTTATCACGCATTTTTTGCTCTATTACACCACGGTCACATTTGTAAAAGGTTTTTGCAAAGTCTGTGTATATTACATCTGCATTCTGTTTGCCTTCTAGAGCATCCAGGACCTTGTCGTAGTGGTCCAGTAGTTGGGACAGACAGGAGCGACCTGCTCTAAACCCATGCTGCCCTGGGTTGTGTAACTGATGGGTATCTAGATGGGTGGTGATCTTGCTTCTTAGAACCCTTTCAAAGATTTATATGATATGGGACGTTAGCGCTATCGGTCTGTGGTTCTTTGTTATTGCTTTGTTGCCCCCTTTGAGAGTGGGGTTATGTCTGTTGTTTTTAGTAACCGTGGGACGACCCCAGTGTCCATGCTCTCTCTCTCCATAGGATGTTAAAAGCACATGATAGGGGCTTCTTGCAGTTCTTGATGAACATGCCCGGGGCAGAGTACATGGGCATGTCATTTGTCATTTTCGAGTCATATTGGGACTTGAGTAGCTCACTCATTTCCTTGCTGTAATCTGTGTAGTACCCATTCCCGTTTAAGTAGGGGCCCTATACTGGATGTTGTTCTAGACTTTGATTTGGCATAAGAAAAGAAATACTTTGGGTTTCTTTCACTTTCATATATGGCTTTTAGTTTCTTCTGCGTTTCTTGACTCCTGTAAGATTCCTTTAGCTTTAGTTCGATGGTTGCTATTTCTGTGACCAGTGTCTCCCTACGTATTGCAGATATATTGGCCTCTTGTAGACGCTCTGTTATTCTTTGCCTTTGTCTGTATAGGGAGCACCTTTCTCTTTCTAGTTTACATCATCTCCTTTTCCTTAAGAGAATATGCCTTGAGCATACCTCAAGTGCCACAGAGTTAATTTGTTCAAAACATAAGTTAGGATCCGTGTTGCTTAATCTATCTTCTCAGTTTATATCATTTAGGACATGGTTTACTTGGTCCCACCTAATGTTTTTGCTATTGAAGTTGAATTTGATGAAAGCTCCCTCGTGACTGATCATATGTCTAGACCTCTATTATGTTGTGATCTGAGTATATTGGTTTTGATGTGATGACATTTCGTATCACATCATCATTGTTAGCGAAGATGAGGTCCAGCATATTCTCCAATCTTGTAGGCTCTATTATTTGCTGTTTTAAGGTGAATTTGGTACAGACGTTTAAAAGCTCGTGTGTGTGTGTGTGTGTTTTCATCTGATCTGCCTCCTGGTGTTATCTCCGCTACGACATTATTTGCTATATTCCTCCATTAGGTGCCTTGGGTTGAAATCAAAAGTTGTTCCTGGAATTGTTGGGACGTAGCATCCAGAGGCTTGTATACAACCACAAGGACCAGGTTTTGGTTCTCGATCATTACTGCTAAAACTTCAACCACATCATTTGAGGAATTTAGTAGCTCTGAGCATATAAGTGACTAGGTGATATACAGGCCAACCCCTTCCCCCCACCTTTTGCCTGTTCATTCAGTCACATCTATATAGGTTGTAACCCGGGATCCATATTTCATTGTGCAAGTGATCCTTTATGTGGGTCTTTGTGAAAACCACGAACATTGCATTTGACTCTAAGCAGTCCATGGATGAAAGGTATTTTATGATTCATTGCTGGCTTTAGTCCCTGTATATTTGCGTACATGTCGTCAGACTGGTGGTGTTGGTGGTATGAGGGAGGTCTTTTTTTTCTGACACTAATATCTGTTGTTTTGGAGTGGAGGCCATTGACTGATTCCACTCCAGAAATGTACCATTGCACAGAGTGATTTTCTGTCTTGCAGCGATGATATTTTAGAGCAATTAGCCCTTCAGAACCTTCCTATTCTCAAAGTGGATACATAGGTCCTTCCCACTAGTGGACGGAGGTATTTTTCCAGTAACATCACCCGCTTGACTCTTGACTGCCGTGAACTCCCGTTCTCCATTTATATCGTGGGCCATTGCCTAGAGGTCAGTAAAGTGGTCCCTACTTCCCAACAGTGTCAAAATTGCTGGCGCTTTGGACACCCCACTATATGCAGCAGATCTGCAATGGAGTGCCCAGTCTGCGGTGCCTCAGATCATACTGATACCTCTTTCAGTCTTTCCTCCACTTGTCTCAATTGCTGTCTCTTGGCTCTGCCTTTAGGGAATCTTCCTCGTATCCCTTATTCACGAGTAGCTAGGAGACCTCCAACCTTAGCGGTTTCCCCGCCTACCAACTCTTCCTGTGTTGTCTTCCGGGCTCACCCGATCTCTAATTCTTTTGTAATTTTACCCTCTGAAACCCTCACCTCCTTACCTACTTCTACCTCTCCTTCTCGCCTGCTAGTCTCTCAGTCTGCAAGGCCTTGCATGCCTATATCTTATTCGCGCCTGTCACATGTGACGCTGAGCCTGTCTCACAAGCCCAAGGCTCTTCGCATTCCTCCAGTACTTAAAATTCCCAATCAGTCTTCCTTTTCGTTTTCATTCTCACCCCATTGCTAACTCTCACAAGAAGGTGGAGGTTCACTCCCCTTTGCGTAGTCCCTTTTTCTCCTGTTTTCTCCTAGTCTTCTACCCCAGTTACCTTACAACCTCCATCCTCTCCTGTTCCACCACAGGACTCTTCTGCTCCTGCCAGCACATCTCTCTGGGTTCATACTCTTTTCGCTTCTCAGACCTTTTTGGTTCCCTCTATAGTCTCCCCAATCTTTACTGGCACTACCTCGCTTGTCTCTGAAATCATGGTATCGGCATCTTCCTTATCCGCTGAGACACTTGACGCTATCTCTATATTGCAGAGACCAAACCCTCGATGGACACTGACGCACCTCCTTTTACCCTTTCTTATTTTTCACGACCATCGCCGAAATCTTTTCCTTCACGCCATTTTGATTCCCCCTTGCTTACACACTTACCGTTGCCTCCACAGATTGACTTTACTGACCCAAATAGATTTTATCGCTTCTTATTGTTGGCACACCTGTCTTTGTAAACCATACCACGGGTGGGGTTTGAACCTGCAGTCAGAGAGTCTCAAAACTCCAGACCGCCGCATTAGCCACTGGACCAGCTAGCCACAATAAGATTAGTCGAACTAGGTATATTTCTACACGTAGAAAGGTTAGCATAGGCACCACTGTGTCCACAAATGCAAGTTTTTACAGACGAATCTCCCACTAGCATGGCCGTGACGAACTCTAGGTCAAGTCCCCTCAAAGCCATCAACATGACTCACGAAATCGTAATGACACGATTGAAAACAAACCATACCACGGGTGGTGTTTGAATCCGCGGTCAGAGAGTCTCAAAACTCCAGACCGTCGCGTTAGCTATGGTGTAGAAATATACCTAGTTGAACGAATCTTATTAAGCTAGCTGGCCCAGTGGCTAACGCGACGGTCTGGAGTTTTGAGACTGACCACGGGTTCAAACCCCACACGTGGTATGGTTTGTTTGCAATCGTGTCATTACGATTTCGTGAGTCCTGTCTTTGTAAATAATTACTTATTTACAATGGAATATTCGTGGCCTCAGGGGTAACTGGGGAGAGCTCCAGGTGTTGTTCTCCCAGTTTTCCCCAGTATCTGCAGGGTTACAAGAGCCGAAAATTCGTTCAGCTGTTGCATTCTGCTGATCCCTTTCCTGATGATTCATTTAATGAGAGTGAGCTTCTCGTGTGCGTTGGTATACCGTATTAACAGGTCATTGTTCGTTTTCTGCTGCATTATACTGCAGCCCATATTCATTTGCACAGATGGTATACAGTTTGCTCTCTGTATTTCTCCCCTTCCCGTGCATTCTGTATCTCAGATATTGCGTTCTTGATCTCTTCTCTATCGCCACCCATCTTGTTCGGTGATTTTAATGTTTACCATCATCTTTGGGGAGGGTCCCACTGTGACTCTCGTGGTGATCAGTTAGAGCCTCTTCTCACTTCCCATCCTCTTCATGTTTTAAATGCGGGTGCTCCCACCCATTTTGAATCTCGCACTCAGTCTCTCTCTGGCATTGATCTTTCTATCTGCTCCTCATCAATTGTACTTGATTATGCTTGGTCTGTTCTAGCCCTCGTTGGCAATTAGAACGAGTGAATTGGGTCTTATACTCACATTTTACCGCTTTTTGTGAGGACCTTATTTCGTCACAGTTCTGGTCACCGTATTACAGAATGGATATAAATGCACTGGAAAACGTACAGAGGAGGATGACAAAGATGATCCCATGTATCAGAAATCTTCCCTATGAGGATAGACTGAGGACCCCGAATCTACACTCTCTCGAAGGGCGTAGAATTAGGGGGGATATGATCGAGGTGTATAAATGGAAAACGGGAATAAATAAAGGGGATGTAAACAGCGTGCTGAAAATTTCCAGCCAAGACAGGACTCGCAGCAATGGTTTCAAGTTGGAAAATTCAGATTCAGGAATGATATAGGAAAGCACTGGTTTGGTAATAGTTGTGGATGAGTGGAACAAACTCCTGAGTACAGTTGTTAGGTAAGACACATATGCAACAGTTAGGGACCTAACCTTTCAACATCTGAGTTCTTACCTCTCCTAGTGGCCTACGTCTCACCTCCTGGCGCTATAAAAGCTCCATCCTGTCACTTCTTCTCCATATTGTTTCATACTATGGAACAATGCTCTTCTCCAGACTGAGGGACTGACCACCTCAAAACTTTAAGGGTGATGGACTGATTACATCGTCTTCAAGTATCTTCTGCTTCTATCAACTTTTCTGTACTTGACTGAAGAAGCCTACTGTGTAGGCGAAACGTTTCATAATAAAGATACCTAACTGTTGCATATGTGTCTTACCTAACAACCTGTCGGTATTTTATACCATTTTAATGTTCATCCTGAGTACAGTTATTGAAGCTAAAACGTTGTTTAGTTTTAAAAATAGGTTAGATGAATACATGAGTGGGTGCGGGTGAGTGTGAGTTGGACCTGACTAGCTTGTGCTACTAGGTCCTTCCTTAAGTGGAAGTGACCTGTCTAGGTGGGTCATTGGGCTAATCGCGGGGGGGGGGACATGAACCTGCTTCGCATGGGTCAGTAGGCCTGTTGCAGTGTTCCTTCTTTCTTATGTTTCTTATGTTCTTATGAGCTGGTGCACCAGTTTCCGACCTTAGTTTTGACTGCAGCATCACGTTCTGTTCCTCATACTCAGGCAGGCATTCTCAGACATGCGTGCCTTGGTGGTTTCCTGCGTGTGCCCATGCGGTGCATTTGAAACGCGCTGCGTGGAGGCGTTATCGGTATAATCGGACCTCGGATCGTCTCTTGGATTTTAAGCAGGCGAATGTACGGAAGTTGTGTGGCAAGAATGCTCCGGACCCAGCTCTTGTTTTGTGGGTTTCTGGTGTTAGTATTGCGGAACCTTTTGAAGTCGCCTAGGAAATCGGGAATTATCTTGTTCGCGTCTCCCAAGGGCTTCACCTTTGCCCTTCATTTCTCGCTTCTAATGGAATGGAGCTGTATAATGTGCCTTTCACTTTCCTAGAACTAGAGTCCACACTTTCCGCTTGCCAGTCATCGGCAGCTGGGCCTGATGATATTGATATCAGTATGATAAAACATCTGCATTCTACAGTCCTTATGGTCCTTTTGCGTCTTTTCAATCATATTTGGACACGAGAGGTTCTCGTTCAACAATGAAAATCTACCATTGTCCTACCGTTTCACAAACCAGGTGCCTAGGGGCTTGATACCTCTCACTATCGTGCAATTGCTCTGATCAGTGTAGTCTGTAAGGTGATGGAATGTTAAATATGGTACTTGGAGATTCAATAGTCTTTCTTCTCACCAATATGGTTTTTGCAAGGGCCGCTCTACTTTGGACCCTTTGCTAACAAACACTCCATCCTAGCAGTCTTTTTTGACCTTGAGAAGGCATATGACACCACTTGAAGGTATAATATTTTAGCCCAGGCCCACTCCTTAGGCCTCTGCGGTAATCTACCAACCTTCCTTGTTGCTTTCCTATCTGACACATTTTAGTGTCTGAGTTGGCGCCTCGCTTTCCTCAGACTTGGTTCAAGCCGAAGGAGTACCACGAGGATGTGTCCTTAGCACTACCCTTTTTCTCTTAGTTTTAGTGACCTACCTTCCATTCTTCCAGTGCATCCACTCATAAAAGAACATTAAATAGTATAGGAGATATTAACGAGGCTAAATAACTGAACCCTATTTATTTTCTTTTTCATGTACTAAAGATGGCGTCTTCCGAGAATGTAGAAGTCATTTTCTGATGAGGTATTTTATCTGAGGTTTTAGGAATGTTTTCTTTGCCAATATAAAGATAAAAAGTGATGATGTGAAGATGTTAACCTTAATGTTAATGTGAGATTTCCTTAAATGTATGAAAATTACTATTGATTACTTTTTAACTTTCATTAGATAATTCATAAATGTCTTCATTGTCTTGGCCACAAATGTCTCCAAGTCTGATGGAAACATCGTCGCAAGTTTCAGTCTTTCATGTGCGAGTTATTTGTGTATTTACATCTCTCATTGTGAATGTCTTCCAAATACTGTAATTTAACATTTTTATCAAGAGGTTATTTACTCTGGTGTGGTGAATAATAGTCTTCAGAGGGGTGACTTAGCTTTATTTGTCTTGCAGTACAGTCAGTGTGTTCTAGCATGCCCTGCCAGGCTACTGGCCACGCTGGAAAGTGAGACGAGGGAGGTCCTACTTGTGGCTTGTCAGGGGCAATTGTGAGGAGGATACAGGGTGTTGCACAGCCAGGTATAGACAGAACAAGGACAAGAGATGGCAGTTTCTAAATACTTTATTTCAGAATTCTGTTAAATATTTATTCGGATCTCCTTATTTCCATAGCATTACATATTCTATATATTTATAATATGTTTCCAGCTGTGTGAAAAAGTGAAAACATGCAAAGGAGAATGTATACACAATGTTGTGTATGTGTGTTTACATAAATATGGATTTGGAGAGTGTAACGAATGGGCATGTGTTTTTTATATTAGATTCGATAATGACTTGAGAAGATTACATATGTTGTTGGAAGCAGGTGTGTTTGCGATTTATACCTAAGACAGAGCTTATTATTATTGTATGTCATAGTGAACTGTAGGATGCATGTGTGGAGATTCACAAGTTTGTAAAGGTCCACTAGTGGACCTTCACACACTTGTAAATATAAAAGGCAAAAACATTAACTGATAATACTTGCAGTTTCCATGATGGGAACAAATAGATTTACACACGAACACTCAATTATACATAATAAAATGTTTGAAACACATATAAACGGCTTCATAATTAAATAATATTTTACAAAAGGTCCACATCTAGTGCAAATTGTGTGATCCATATCCTCTGAGAAGAGGATAAAAAGGCTTTGAAGAAAAATTTTTAAATTTCTTTTTGTAGCCATTTGAAAATTCCACTTTCTCTACCACCCCATCAATTCTTTTTTTACCAATAGTTACAATTCATTACATAATATGGCTCACAAGACTTAAAATATTTGTATATATATATATATATATATATATATATATATATATATATATATATATATATATATATATATATATATATATATGGACCGTGCATTTTGTAACAGAGACGGAAAGGTCAGACAGAGAGTGTGTCTTCCTGGAGCTGGTGTTGGCGACATAGTCTGCAGGTTGGATAATATTATGGCAGGTAATGGGAACAAGCCCATTGTCTGTCTAAGTGCTGGGGGTAATGACATTGGAAAGGGCAGGAGAGAGGAGCTGCTGGATAAGTACAGGTCAGCCATAGAAGTAGTTAGGTCTAAGGGAGGGATCCCAGTCATATGTAGCATCTTGCCTAGAAAGGGAGTGGGCAATGAATGGATGTCTTGGGCAATTGGTATAAATTGCTGGCTAGACAGGTACTGCAAGGAACTTGCAATCCCATTCATTGATAACTGGGACCTTTTCTTTGGCAAACGTGATATGTATGCAAGGGATGGGGTTCATCTCTCTGGGGATGGAGTGGTTGCATTAGCCAATTCAAAAATGATAGATTATAGAGGTATGGGTGTTTGTGGGAAACAATCAGGCTGCAGTATTAGGGTTAAAAACAGCAGTTATTACCGGGATACCTCAGGGATATGTTTAAAAGACAATATTCGAAATAAAGTTGCTAGTAATGGCAAATCAATTGATCAAAAAACAAAGATAGTAGAGGGCAACGAGTGACTAGCTCCCTTAAGGTTTATTATACAAATAGTAGGAGTCTAAGAAATAAGATAGATGAGCTAAAATTACTTGCAAGTGTAGGTAATATAGATATTATTGGTATAAGAGACTTGGTTCAACCTGAAAGATAGAGAAATGCCTTCTGAATGCAACATACAGGGTTATAAGCTATTTCACACTGAAAGGGTGAACAGGAAGGGTGGTGGTGTGGCGATGTATGTCAGAGAAAATTTAAATTGTTGTCTTAGACATGATATAAGATTAGAAACATCGAACACAGAATTGGTTTGGCTTCAGTTTCTCGAGGGTGGTGACAAATTAATTTTGGGTGTGATTTATAGGCCCCCAAACCTTGGTTGGGAGTGCAATAAGCTGTTATGGGACGAAATTCATAAGGCATCTAGATATGAAAATGTTGTGATAATGGGAGATTTTAACTTTAGACAAATTGATTGGAACAATATGACAAGAAATCTTTAGTCTAGTGACTTTCTTGATACGGTTCAGGATTGCTTTTTAGAACAGGTTGTGACAGAACCAACTAGAGGAAACAATCTGCTTGACTTGATTCTTGCCAACAAAGATTCACTAAATAATAATCTTTAGGTTAATGATGAACTTGGAGAAAGTGATCACAAATCACTTAGTTTCAATATATCATGGAATTACACAGATAACTGCAATCATATCTGTCGCAGATTTTCGCTTGGCCGACTTCATGGGACTGAAAAATTACCTGGGTTGGCTAAATTGGGATGTCCTGACTATGGGTCAGGTAGGTGATCTTGGTTGCCAATATGACGTTTTTCAGAGCATAGTTCTAGCTGCCCAGACAACTTTTGTTCCGAGTAGGGAAATTAGATCTAACAAAAATGATCCCAAATGGATGAACAATAGATTAAAACATCTCATTGGTTAAAAAAGAGGCAAATATAGGCGTATCAAAAGAGGGGATGGGCAGTTAAGAAGTCAATATATTCAATTAAAAAGAGAAATAAAAAAAGGAATAAGAAAAGCAAAAAGAGATTATGAGGCTAAGGTCGCAATGGATTCAAAGACTAACCCAAAAGGGGTTCTTTCAGGTATACAGAAGTAAGATTAGGGACAAGATTGGCCCACTTAAGAGTAACTCTGGTCAGACCACTGACAGTGATAAGGATATGTGTGAAATTCTAAATACCTACTTCCTCTCAGTTTTCACCCAGGAAAATGCTAGCGTTATTCCTGAAATAATAGATTACGTAGAACAGGATGATAATAAACAATATACGATTGCGGTAACTAGTGACATGGTCCTCAGACAAATAGAGAAACTGAAACCTAACAAATCCCCAGGTCCTGATGAACTGTTTGCTAGGGTGTTAAAGAAATGTAAAGAGGAACTTAGCATACCTTTGGCTAATCTTTTTAACATATCACTACAAACTGGCATAGTGCCTGATAAGTGAAAAATGGCATATGTAATACCTATTTACAAGGCAGGTGACAGGTCGTTGGCTTCGAACTATAGACCAATAAGCCTTACCTCCATAGTGGGAAAATTTATGGAATCAATAATTACCGAAGCAATTCGTAGTCATCTTGACAAGCACAGATTGATTAATGATTCCCAACATGGTTTTACAAAGGGGCGTTCCTGTCTTACGAATTTACTCATTTTTTTCACTAAGGTGTTTGAGGAGGTAGATCATGGTAATGAATATGATATTGTGTATATGGACTTCAGTAAGGCTTTCGAAAGAGTTCCACACCAGAGGCTATTGAGGAAACTTAGGGCACACGGAATAGGAGGAGAAATTTTTTCCTGGGTAGAGGCATGGCTGACAAATAGACAGCAGAGAATTTGCATAAATGGGGAGAAATCAGAATGGGGGCACGTCACAAGCGGTGTTCCTCAGGGGTCAGTGTTGGGCCCGTTGTTGTTCACAATTTACATAAACGGCATAGATGAGGGAATAAATAGCGACATAAGCAAATTTGCTGATGACACCAAAATAGGCCGTCCAATTCATTCTAATGAGGACATTAGAGCACTCCAGGATGATTTCATTAGACTGACGCAATGGTCGGAGAAGTGGCAGATGCAGTTTAAAATTGACAAATACAAAGTTCTAAATGTTGGACAGGTAAATAACCATGCCACACATAAACTAAATAATGTAGATTTTAATACTACAGATTGTGAAAAGGATTTAGTAGTTCTGGTTAGCAGTAACCTAAAACCAAGACATCAGTGCATTAGTGTATCGCAATAAAGCTAACAGAATTATTTGCTTCATATCTAGAAGTATAAATAATAGAAGTCCTCAGGTTGTTCTTCAACTCTATATCTGTGGTTAGGCCTCATATAGACTATGCTGCTCAGTTCTGATCACCGTATTACAGAATGGATATAAATGCTCTGGAAAACGTACAGAGTAGGATGACAAAGATGATCCCATGTATCAGAAATCTTCCATATGATTGATAGACTGAGGGCCCTGAATCTGCACTCTCTAGAAAGGCGTAGAATTAGGGGGGATATGATTGAGGTGTATAAATGAAAAACAGGAATAAATAAAGGGGATGTAAATAGTGTGCTGAAAATTTCCAGCCAAGACAGGACTCGCAGCAATGGTTTTAAGTTGGAAAAATTTAGGTTCAGGAAGGATATAGGAAAACACTGGTTTGGTAATAGAGTTGTGGATGAGTGGAACAAACTCCCAAGTACAGTTATTGAGGCTAAAACGTTGTGTAGTTTTAAAAATAGGTTAGATAAATACATGAGTGGGTGTGGGTGGGTGTGAGTTGGACCTGACTAGCTTGAGCTGCTGGGTCTGGTACAGTGCTCCATCCTTGAATGGAGGTGACCAGACTGAGTGGGTCATTGGTCTAATCCGGGGGGGAACATGGACCTGCTCCGCATGGGTCTTTAGGCCTGTTGCAGTGTTCCTTCTTTCTTATGTTATGTTATATATATATATATATATATATATATATATATATATATATATATATATATATATATATATATATATATATATATATATATATATATGCAAAACAACCACTCTGATAAAATAGAGAAATTCCAAGCGCTTTCGTGACTACTCACATTATCAAGGAACAATGAAAGTAAAGCATCCAAGGAAGGTATATAAGGGGTCTGGCCAACACCTTACTATCAGATCCAACAACGGTTAAACAATTTTTTAATTTGTGGGAATTGATCAGTGCAGAAGAAAACTGGGAAACAAAAGATATATGATTAGGAAAGCTTATCGAGAACATCCTAATCATATATCTTTTGTTTCCCAGTTTTCTTCTGCACTGATCAAGTCCCACAAGTTAAAAAATTGTTTAACCGTTGTGGGATCTGATAGTGAGGTGTTGGCCAGACCCCTTATATACCTTCCTTGGATGCTTTACTTTCATTGTTCCTTGATAATGTGAGTAGTCACAAAAGCGCTTGGAATTTCTCTATTCTTTCACAGTGGTTGTTTTGCATATATATATATATATATATATATATATATATATATATATATATATATATATATATATATATATGTGTGTGTGTGTGTGAATGTAATAAGATCAGAGTAAATAGGTGATATTACAATATGTAAAACAACTACTGTGAAAAAATAAGTGAAATTCCAAGCGATTTCGTGACTTCTAACATTATCATGGAACTCTAGTTCCTTGATAATGAGAGAAGTCACGAAAGCGCTTTGAATTCCACTATTTTTTTACAGTGAATATTCTGCATTTATATGTCGTGCTGAATAGGTAAAACTTGCGATTTTGTTTTAAATAGCAATGTTCTTCTTGCTGAATACAGCAAGCGACAATTTGTGTATGCAATAATTTTGGAAAAATCATTCTGAACCTAACGAAAAAAACATATTATATATATATATATATATATATATATATATATATATATATATATATATATATATATATATATATATATATATATATATATATATATATACATACATACATACATACATACATACATACACATTGTGTGCGTGTGTGTGGGTGTGTGTGTGTGATCACCTAGTTATTGTTGCTGGGGTCGAGTCACAGCTCCTGGCTCCGCATCTTCACTGGTTGCTATTATGTCACTCTTCCTGTTCCATGGGCTTTATCATACGTCTCCTGGCAACTATGTATGGTTCCTGCCTCCACTACATCACTTGCCAGACTACTCCAATTCCTGACAACTTTGTGGCTGAAGAAATGCTTTCTAAAATCCCTTTGACCCATCTGAGTCTTCAACTTCCAATTGTGACCCCTTGTTTCTGTGTCCTATCTCTGGAATATCCTGTCTCTCTTCATCTTATCTATTCCTCGCAGTATTTTGTATGTTATCATGTCTCCCCTAACCCTCCTGTCCTCCAGTGTCGTCAAAACGATTTCCCTTAACCTTTCTTCGTAGGACATTTCCCTTAGCTCTAGAACTAGTCTTGTTGCAAACTTTCTCTAATTTCATGACGTACTTGACCCGGTGTGGGTTCCAAACTGGTGCTGCATATTCCAGTATGGGTCTGACTTACACGGTGTACAGAGTCTTGAACGATTCCTTACTGAGGTATCGGAACGGTATTCTCAGGTTTGCCAGGCGCCCACGTGTTGCAGCAGTTATATAGTTAATGTGTGCTTCCGGAGACGTGCTAAGTATTATACTCAAGATCTTTCTCCTTGAGTGAAGTTTGCAGTCTTTCGCCACGTAGCCTATACTCTGTCTGCAGTCTTCTTTGCCCATCCGCGATCTTCGTGACTTTGCATTTGGCAGGGTTAAATTCTAGGTGTTGAGAATTGGTTTACCAGCTAAGGTTAAAGATTAAATATAGGGAGTACTTAGCTGATAAGACAGCTCATCGCCTGCACAGCCGCCCCTGCAGGCGAGGTCTTGAGAAGCTGTCTAAGTCACTTCTCAACGGGCTATAAATAAGTATATTATGTTAATAATTTATCCCTAGGGGGTGTTATGTCAGCATATATCACACTGATGGCTGACGACGCTTACTTGTGTGGACTCAAAGGTCCACTTATCACCGCTGTTTATGATAAGTGACTAACTCATAACTTATACTCAACTTCTCAGTCAATAGTAGTACATCATGAGTTAGAACACTTAACTGGGTATATGTATCTGACCCATAGTTACGCCCGGATATCCGATGAGTTGATTGAAGAATAGCGTTCTTTGAAGAATGTTGCACTACACTATGTTGGATCGCAACACTCGTTGTTACATTGTTCATCAATAATTGTTCACACCATATCACTAAAGAAGCTGATCATACTTCTCTGTAAGTGTTTATTGTGTTTTGTGAGACACTTTGTTCACACTAACGTATGGATCAGTGTTCTTCGTTGGTTTTCCTGGCATCAGAGTAACTCCCAGGAGGGTGAAAAGTAATCTGACCTCACAGCGTCCTACGCCGCTGCAGTGCCCCTCGAACATAAAGGAAAAGCTGACCTAGTACTTTTTGCTTCCTTGCGAAATTTCCTCCATGAAGCAAAGCAGAATGCTTGATTCTTGCTGTCTTAAGCATAGACAACAATGTACATTATCTTTACCATGGTAATAAAGTGGGATCAGGATTTTCCTTAATTGTCCTGCTAAGGTAAGAGATGGACTGTCTTTTATTAAACTACACTTTGCAACACTGGAGTCTTGCAAGGAGCGGCGGTCGCTTGACCACGTCACATACTTGAACTGCATCTGGTATCAATTACTTGCTGTAGCAGTAAACAAGATGTTTTGCTCCTTCTGAGAGGGCTGAGCTCCTCAGGGCTGAAAGGGGCTGACAGGGTCTGAAGGGGGCTGATATCCCCCTCCTGGAGAAAATTTCTCCACACTGAGGGGTGGCGGAGGTTCGCTGCAGGTGAACTATTCATCACCTAACATTAATTTGATTTTCTCACTTGCCACCACCGCTGCATGTCTTTTCTGAACAGCTTTAGTCTGCGTGGTTTCTGGAGGATCATTGATTTTATTTTCAACACTGTGTAATTCTAACGGCACTAGTTTACTTATTGTCCGCTTATTCACTATACCTTTGCTCAAAACATCAACTGTCCTGATGATTTCATTTGCATCAGGGTATATGGTCACAATTTTTCCAAGTGGCCATTGGGACCTTTGACCATCATTGTCAATAATCACTATGTCACCCGGTCTTAAGGGCTTATGATTTTCAGGAACACCAGCTCCATAGAAGTGTTCTCTCAATGAGGTGAGATAGTCTTCTCGCCAAATTTTCTCCCAAAGTTCAATCACTTTATTAAGATGTGTGAATTTACGTCTGAGTTGCTCAGGTTTGAAATAAGTAGGATCCTCTATGATTTCTTTATCATTCATGGGAAGAACAGGTTCGAGGCTTCTGCCATGGAGTAAATGAGATGGACTTAACACTTCTAAATTGTCCAGATCATCGGTAACATAAGTTAGTGGTTTGTTGTTGACTCTATTTTCTATTTCAGTCACGACTGTACGGAATTCTTCTAAGTCTATTCTCTGACGATGAAGAGTCTTCCTTAAACAACGTTTTACAATGACGATCATTCTTTCATAAAATCCGCCGTGCCATGGAGATTTAGAAGGAATGTATCTCCAACGACAACTGCGTTGATTCAGCATCTGTTGTACTTCAGGTTGATTAAAGATCTTGCTTAAATAAGCAGCACCAGCAGCAAAGTTCGTTGCATTATCTGAAATCATCAGTCAGAGACATGCCCTTCTGGCTGCAAACCTTCTGAATAATTTGATAAAGGTTTCAGCAGACATGTCAGTGGCTACTTCTAGATGTACTGCTCTAGTCATAGCACAAGTGAACAAACAGATGTACACCTTGATGGGAACTTTGTCAACTGTTTTGGTTAAAATTATTGGTCCAGTGTAATCTACACCTGTCATCTCAAATGGAGTGACATGACAAACTCTTTCAGAGGGATATGGAGGTGGATCTGGATACTGACATACTCGCATATCGTAGTGACGACAAGTAATACAGTCCATTATTTGTTTTTTCACACTTTGTCGACCTTGAGGTATCCAGTAGGATTGTCGTATATGACAAAGTGTGTCAGCTACCCCACCATGTAACACGTTACTGTGGGCGTTTTGAACAATCAGTTTTGTTAGCCAATGATTCTTAGGGATCAATATTGGATGTATGGCTTCTTTAGGTAGTGAAGAATTATGAATTCTTCCTCGACATCTTATAATCTTTCCTGAGTCGAGATAAAGTCCTAAAGAATTAATCATGACAGCTTTCTTTGGGGATTTATCTTGTGTTTCCAGAAATTTATATTTTATAGAGAAAACATCTTTCTTTATTAGTTTCACCCAGTATTTAATGGGTTCAAGATATTCATAATTAGGTTTTATTCCTTTAATGAACTTAAAGACAAGAGCTGTAACTCTTAAGAGTTTGCCCAAAGATGAGTATTTAGGTCCATCAGTGATTATGTTGTGTCTGCAGTATTTACACAACTTATTTGTGCTATGTTCAAGCAAACCGTTTCTACTGGCATAATGTGAGCTTTTTGCTGAGGCCAGTTAGTTTCATTAGAGAGCCAGTTCGGTCCGTGGAGCCATAATTTATTATCCACAAATTTCTTGAGTGGGACACCACGTGACAACATGTCAGCTGGATTCTCTTGGGTAGAGACGTGGAGAAAGAGATAATCTCTCTGCATCTCTTTTATTTCTGTTACTCTGTTCTGTACATAGACCAACTTACTCTTATTATTTCTTAACCACTGGAGAACTGCTTCATTATCACTCCAGTTCACGTTTTTTTTCAATAGTGAGATGATCAAGTACTTTGTTGAGATAGACAGCTAATTTTGTACCTACAAAGAGTGCTGTCAGTTCCAATTGTGGTACTGTTCTGACCTTCAAGGGTGCTACCCTGGCCTTTGAACTAATTAGTGTACTTCAGTATTACTCATGTAAGCTACAGCGCCATAACCTCTGGTTGACGCATCACAGAACACATGTAATGTGCAATTGTTTCCCTCTTGACCTATTTGTCTGGGAAATTTAATTTGATGAAGTTGCTTAAACTCCCTGGATATTTCATCCCATGCTTGACTCATTTCTAGAGGCAAGTTCTCATCCCATCCAATTTTGAGCTTCCATGCATCTTGCATAAGCGTTTTACCTTTTATGGTAAATGGTGAGACGAGTCCTAGAGGATCAAAACATTGTAGTACCTCTAACAGTAAACTACGTTTAGTGAGTGTACTGCATGATTTATTGTTTATCCTTTTGAGACTCGAAGTATCTTAGTGTGTGTTCCAATTAAATTCCAGTATATTGATGCAATCAGGAAATTCAGCTTCAGGAAAATCTTCTTTGATAAGTTCCTTTAATTGCTTTGAATTTGCATTCCACATCCTTAGAGGCATATTTGCTTCTTTCATCTCCTTGTTAGCTTCTCTGTATAAGGATTTCAAATCCTCCTCTTTATTCACACTACCTTGAAGATTGACCACATAGAAACTTTTCTTTAAGATTTCATTGAAGGGACTTTCAGATTTCTTCAAATGTGTATTTAGAGTAGCTTCTAGTAAGAATGGAGAGGATGTTGCACCAAATAATACTGATTTGAAACGATAAGTTTTCACAGGACTTTGAGGATCATGTGGATTTTCAGACCACAAGAATCGAGTATAATCTCTATCTATTTCTTGTAGTCCTACTCTTAAGAAAGCTTTGGAAATATCAGCCGTGTAGGCATATGGGTTTGTGCGAAATTTCATAAGCACGTCTCCAAGCTTCTCAGTTAGTGAGGGTCCGGTCATCAGACAATCATTAAGACTTGCTACATCTTTATTTGCACGTGCGCTGCAATTATATACAACACGTAGTGGAGTGGTTTCAGAATCCTTTCTGAGTCCATGGTGCGGGAGATAATGAGCTTCTGTCTTCAACTTATCTTCGACTACTTCTATGAATTTATTGTCCAACTGTTATTGTATGATATCATCATAGACAGTAAGTAGCTCTGGATTCTTCCAGAGCTCATGTATTTGTGCTTTCATTTGTCCGAAACCCATGCGATAAATGCTAGGCAGATGTGGTGGATTTAATTTCCATGGTAACCTAACCCAATACTATCCATCTTTATATTTGATGGTGTCCAAATATTGGCTATAAGTCTGAGACTTTTGTGGGCTTGGTTTATTTACATCAATACCTATCGCATCTAAATCCCACAACTTATCAACAGGTTCATTCATTTCTTCCAGTAATGATAATTTTTGCTGTGGTACATGATCAGTGGTTATTCTCGTAACTAGTACATTTTCCACTGAATCAACATCAGCTTCTTTCCCACTTTGAGAGGGAATGGGACCACATATCATGTGGCCTCCTGCTGGTTTCAGCAAGTGAACATCATGTTTACTTACTATATTTTGCACAAAACAGTGATAATAATCACTTCCAATGATTAAATCAATTGGACTAATTGTGTCCGTCTGTATGTCAGGACAGGCTAACTTGACCTTAGCGCTTTCAGTGCTGCAACTGTTTTTTTTAATCCCTGGATCTGCACAGACTTAGGCAAATCATCTACTACCACAGCTTCTACTGTCTTTTTCCTGTTTCCTAGACCAATAGTGATTCTGGCTAGGTCATATGTCTGTTTACCAGAATTGTGGAAAAAAACAGCTATATCTAACTGTACTTTGGCAAAGGGTTGTTTATTCAGTTTCTGCAACACTGATCTTCTTATGAAGGGCCTTTGTGAGCCTTGATCAAATAATGTTAGCACATTGGTTTTGTGTAATTTATTAGATAACTCAACTCGAGCTATCGGGAGAGCAGTTGCTTTAAACTTATCTCTCACATATAATGTTGCTTGTTGACTTCCTGATTCTGTGGAAGTCTTCTGCTGTTCAGCAAAAGTATTTGGGCATAATGGTGTATGATGCATACCCTTGCATTTAAAACACTTCTTCAGTGAGCATTTACCTCCCTTGTGTTCACCTAAACACTTGATGCATCTTTTCAGCTGATGAACACGTTGTTTACGTGCCTCCATTGATGTGTATTGAATACAATACTGTGCCCAATGTGTTCCACCACAAAGTACACATTTTTGAGTACGTTTGTGTGACAGTCTGTTTACTGTCTGTTGTATTCACAGCTTGATAAATGCCTATATGGGATTTCCCATTCTGTGGTTTAGTGGGAGTAGGTATACTCTTTTTATACTGAGTTGAAGGTTTGTTAACCACTGGAAATGACTTAATCAGTTCATAGGGTTCTCCCTTCACAAGACATTTAAGATAATTGAACTTAGCAATCTCATCTATGTCAGTTCGTGAATGTACTATGGATTGAAAACCACTAATGAATTCTTCGTAATTATGACCTTTGAAAATAGGTAATGACAAGGTAGGTAAGCTTGGTAATGGGACATTTGTTGTTCCATGTGTTCATGTAACAGGTGTTTGACTACTAGTTACAGTAGGTCTCTGTGACAGAGTTTTACGGCAGATAGCCTGTACTCCTGTCCACCTTAATTGTTGATTACTAAATGTATCCAAAACATTTTTAATTTCATCCTCAGATGGGTCTGATTCAAGAAATTCCTTTTCATAATGTGTATAGTCTGAATTAATTATTTTCAGATGTTGTGTAAGTAATTCAAATTTGACCTCAAGATCATTAAAATCTATGTTTGTATCTTAAGTTAATCCTATACAGACTGAAATTAGATTTTCTAATTGTGTAATCTTAGTCTGTGAAGACTGAAACTGAGTTTTCAAACACGCCATTTTAATGGAATACTGAAAATTCTAGCACCACACTTAGTGTTTAAAAAACACTGTACTGCTATACAGCTGATTTTTTGTTATGCTTAAGTCAGCAATAATCGAGTCAGACACTACTGACCCACTAAGCTTAACCTCAGGGTCAATGACCATGAAGGGTACAGGGTACATATGGCTGGTGTTTATGGCTTGAGTTTGCTGTGTCAGCCTGACAACGTTGATTAACGTAAATAACGACGTTATACACTTTATTCACTATACACTATAAATGTCACTGTATAACTGTAAATCACACATGTATATTTCTTCCACATATGTAAATGTCACTGTTAATATATATATGAAAGCTTACACTTAATATATAATTTCCTTTAATATAACAGTTATATCTATAAGAAACTTGAACACAATCTCGTCTCTTAATTTCTATCTATGAACATTATAAACACTATGTGTATATACACTCGGACAAACCGACGGTCATCTGGCTTGTTGATGTGGTCAGCGTTTCTCGAGCTTGAGAGCAGTGGATGTCGGGTGCCATCCCCCGTTTTCTTGTTGGATGAGTTACCCAGCTCCCGTTTTCTTTGGGGGAACGCTGGGCGAGCGCCCGTTTTCCTTTGGCTGCTCATTCTCTGTGATTGAGTCTGGAGGGACTCATATATACTGATTTATATTGTAAAACACTAGTTTTACAGTTTTTTCGAAGGACCTTGGCTCGTAGGTTATTTGTACACTGCCGTACAACATATTTGGACCACAGTGTGGCCTTTATCCGGTTCGAGCTCGACCAAATTGTTGAGAAATGGTTTACCAGCTGAGGTTAAAGATTAAATATAGGGAGTACTTAGCTGATAAAACAGCTCATCGCCTGCACAGCTGCCCCTGCAGGCGAGGTCTTGAGAAGCTGTCTAAGTCACTTCTCAACAGGCTGTAAATAAGTATAATATGTTAATAATAATTTACCCCTAGGGGGTGTTATGTCAGCATATATCAGACACTGATGGCTGACAACACTTACTTGTGTGGACTCAAAGGTCCACTTATCACGAGGGTTTATGATAAGTGACTAACTCGTAACTTATACTCAACTGCGCAGTCAAGACTAGTACATCACGAGTTAGAACACTTACCTGGGTATATGTGTCTGACCCGTAGTTATGCCCGGATATCCAGTGAGTTGATTGAAGAACAGTGTTCTTTGAACAATGTCGCACTACACTCTGTTGGATCGCAACACTCGTTGTTACACTGTTCATCAATAATTGTTCACACCATATCACTAAAGAAGCTGATCACACTTCTCTGCAAGCGTTTATCATGTTTTGAGAGACTCTTTGTTCACACTAACTCACGGATCAGTGTTCTTTGTTGGTTATCCTGGTGTCAGTGCGACTCCCAGTAGGGTGAAAAGTAATCTGACCTCAGTATTTTTTGCTTCCTTGCCAAATTTCTGCCATGAAGCAAAGCAGAATGCTTGATTCTTTCTGTCTTAAGCATAGACAACTATGTACACTATCTATACCATGGTAATAAAGTGGGAGCAGGATTTTCCTTAATTGTCCTGCTAAGGTAAGAGATGGACTGTCTTTTATTAAACTACACTTTGCAACACTGGAGTCTTGCAAGGAGCGGCGGTCGCTTGACCACGTCACATACTTGTACTGCATCTGGGATCAATTACTTGCTGTAGCAGTAAACAAGATGTTTGCCCCTTCTGAGAGGGCTGAGCCCCTCAGGGCTGAAAGGGGCTGAAGGGGGCTGATACCCCCTCCTGGAGAAAATTACTCCACACTAGGATCCAGTTGCTGGACCTCGTGTCCAGCCTGTCCCGGTCTCTTTGTAGTCCTGCCTGATCCTCATCTGATTTAGTTTTCTTCGTTAACTTCACATCTGCGAACAGGGACACTTCTGAGTCTACCCTTTCCATTATGTCATTCACATGTACCAGAGATAGCAATGGTCCCAGGACTGATCCCTGTGGGACCCCGCTCCTCACAGACGCCCACTGCGATACCTCATCACGTACCATGTCTCGCTCTGTGTACTCACCTAGTTGAGGTTGCAGGGGCCGAGTCCAAGCTCCTGGCCCCGCCTCTTCACTGGTCGCTACGGTGTGTGTGTGTGTGTGTGTGTGTGTGTGTGTGTTTGTAATTTGCAATGGATATATTATTAATTATTTATGATGCTTCTAAATACGATGAGTTGTGTAACACAGATGTTCAAGGAAGAACACTAACACACAGACAGCGTATCCCACGACCAGTATGATAAACATTCCCTGAAATGTAAGATTTTTTTGTGAGTAAAAATAATAGAAATTGTGTTAATATAAATCATATTCAATAATTGTGTAAAAAAATTTAATTACTTGTATATTTACTTTGCAGCCACTTTTGATGTTTAAAAAATAAATATTTATTACCCGAATATTACTTATGGAGAGGTTGGTCCTAACTGTGATCTTAGTGGGAACATTGACACACACTGTTGAGTTTGGTTCAGTGGTTTTTAACCACTGGTAGAACAACCCAGCCTCAGTCATTCCCATCATTCTGAAAAATAGACAAGTTGATACGATACATATTGTTATCAATTTCCATGGGATACACAAGTATTATGAATATTTCTAAAGATCTACTATTTTAGACGAAGATAATACAACAGTTTTGACCAAAAATCACCTGCCTCTGTCATTCTGAACATGACAAAAGAGAAAGAAGAGATATTTTACCAATATGAGCCCAGAATACTAAACAAAGAGAAAACATATTGAGAAAAGAATAGAGAAATCAGTGAGGCAGAGAATCCTGAGACAGTAGGACAATAATAGTCTGAGGGAAAACTTGAAGAAATATCCAGAAACTGTCTTTGAAATAGAGTAAATATAAATGAAACTATCCATACACAGTTTCAAGACGCAGGATCCATACACAGTTTTAAGGCGAGTTATGATAAAGATCATGGAGCAGGGAGAGAGAGCATGGACCTAGTAGCGACCAATGAAGCTGGGCCAGGAACTGTGACTCGATCCCTACAACCACAATTAGGTGAATACAATTATGTGAGTACGCACACACACTCCTGGCGGGGCCAGGAGCTCGGACTCGACCCCCGCAACCTCAACTAGGTGAGTACAACTAGGTGAGTACACACACACACACACACATGTGATAAGTACGACACACATGCAGCAGTTATGGAGCGGAACTCTTCTTCAGGCTCAGGGACTGACCCCTCTTAAACTACGTCTTCGAGGGGTGAGGGACTGATTTATCATATTTACATCTCTGCTGCGTCTAATGCCTCCTTTGTATTCGACTGAAGAAGGAGGCTACTGAATAAGTTTCGGGTTT
The DNA here is from genome assembly GCF_038502225.1 of Cherax quadricarinatus. Taxonomy (NCBI): domain Eukaryota; kingdom Metazoa; phylum Arthropoda; class Malacostraca; order Decapoda; family Parastacidae; genus Cherax; species Cherax quadricarinatus. Next base: position 54,454,817 of record NC_091300.1, on the reverse strand, counting down.
TGGGATAAACATGCCTAGCAGTTGCACATGAGCCTTACTTACCAACCTGTCAGTATTGTATACCAGTCCAGATGGGTTTACCTGGAGTTTACCTGGAGAGAGTTCCGGGGGTCAACGCCCCCGCGGCCCGGTCTGTGACCAGGCCTCCTTAGGTCAGTGTCCCAGGATGCGACCCACACCAGTCGACTAACACCCAGGTACCCATTTTACTGATGGGGAACATAGACAACAGGTGGAAAGAAACACGTCCAATGTTTCTACTCTGGCTGGGAATCGAACCCAGGCCCTCACCGTGTGAAGCGAGAGCGTTAACCACCAGGCCACCAGAGGGATGGCTCCTTTACTGAAAGATGGGTAAAAACATTCTCATCCTGCTGGGAGTTTGCCTGTCTGATCAAGACCTTGAGTGCGCTACACTTTGAGGACTTCCTCATAGCAGTTCACATTTCGGCAATGGGAACACGTTCTCTGCCTCGCTGCCCCAATTCACACGGAAAATTCGTGTATTTGCAATGATGCATAAAACTTCCAATAGGGTCTTCATGGTCTAAATTGTTTCAAAACCAAAGGTTGGCACGCAAGACGCAATGACGTAAACGACACCCAGCCAGACACTCAGCTTCAGCTGGGTGTCTGGCTGTGAGAGATCCCCGATCCCTAGCATCCAGCAATGCTAAAATCCCTCAAACCATCTCGATGGAATTACCATCTGTTCTCGGAAGATATAGACCCATGCTTTCAGCATGGGTCTATACCTGCGTGTCTACTCTGGCTGACACCTACATCCGTCACAGCGTTGATCAACAGGGAGGTGCTGTGGATCACAGGGACAGGTGCAAGATCACCAAGAACAGAGGCATAAGCCATCAGTATCAATTTGTTCCAGTGGAATCAGATACCCTGGAATTATGGGGAAAGAATGCTACACATTTAAGAACATAAGAACATAAGAAACAAGGAGCACTGCAGCAGGTCTACTGGCTCATGCAAGGCAAGTCCAACTCACACCCACTCATATATTTATCTAACATACTTCTAAAACTAGTGTTGTTCCACTCATCCACAACTGTTACCAAACCAATGCTTTCCTATATCTTTTCTGAAATCTAACTTTTTTCCAACTTGAAACCATTGCTGTGAGTCCTGTCTTGGTTAGATATTATCAGCACGTTATTTACATTCCCTTTATTTATTCCCGTTTTCAATTTATACAGCTCAATTACATCCCCTCTGATTCTATGCCTTTCTAGAGTGTAGATTCAGTCTATCCTCGTAGGGAAAATGTTTGATACATGGGATCGTCTTTGTCATCCTCTTTTGTACATTTGTAAGCGCATTTGTATCCACTCTGTAATACGGCGACCAGAACTGTGCAGTATGATCTAAATGAGGCCTAACCATTGGTTAGGTTAAGTTAGGTTAGGTGAGGGTTAAACTGAATTACCATTTGATAAACGATGGCAGTGGAAACTAGAGTAAACTCAATTAAATATTTACAAAGTATTAACTTTTCGCAGTTGATTTAGAATGAAATAGTAAAGATATAAGAAAAAGGACAACATACACCAGTTTTATCCATTCTACAAAAAAGTACAGGAAGAAGCAAAGAATATACGTGCCAGTTTAGTGTCAGTGTTTACCAGAAAAGTGAATGACTTTGTGGCTGTGACAAAAACAACTTTTTATTCTGTTTTCCATGATTACTATTTGGTGGAGACTCTTCATGGGCAAAAAAGTGGCGTGACTGACTCGAGGCAATTACCACAAAAAGAAATGAAACATAAGCAGTCAACCAAGTATATAAATAACGTTATTGACTTGCCAGTGCTGGGTAAAGTCAACACTGCAGCTCAGACTGATTCAGCATATAAGATTTTGATAGCGAAACACAATGAACAGGTAGAAAAAACAGAAATGTATTGTCCAGAATTATAAACTGCGTTAAATTCTGTGACAAATTGGAGCTCCCTCTCAGGGAACGTGATGGAACCTCCAGTTCCAAAAATCCAGGTGTATTTCCAGGATTAGTTGATTTTGCCTGTAGTTTGGATTCTAGCTTAGACGCCCATAAACGTAATTCTATAGTGTCTAAAGGAACATCAAAATCAGTACAAAATGAACTTTTAGAATTTATGCTAGAAATTTGCAAAAACAAAATCAAGGAAGAGGTGAAGAATGATGAATACTTGACAGTTATGTGCGATAAACAACGCGAATATATGACAAAACACAAATGGTGATTGTTCTAAGCTACAAACAACAAGACATACCAGTTGACACATTCTGGGGATTTTTAAACATAAGCAATCGAACAGCAGCAGTATTGTTAAGTGCTCTGTTAAAAGAGCTGCACATTTTAATTGATCTTCCGTATAAGCTCATTGCTCAAACTTAAGACAGTGCAGCTGTGTTAAGACGGTGCAGCTGTGTTAAGACGGTGCAGCTGTGTTAAGACGGTGCAGCTGTGTTAAGACGGTGCAGCTGTGTTAAGACGGTGCAGCTGTGTTAAGACGGTGCAGCTGTGTTAAGACGGTGCAGCTGTGTTAAGACGGTGCAGCTGTGTTAAGACGGTGCAGCTGTGTTAAGACGGTGCAGCTGTGTTAAGACGGTGCAGCTGTGTTAAGACGGTGCAGCTGTGTTAAGACGGTACAGCTGTGTTAAGACGGAGCAGCTGTAAGACCGTGCAGCTGTGTAAAGACGGTGCAGCTGTGTTAAGGCGGTGCAGCTGTGTTAAGACGGTGCAGCTGTGTTAAGACGGTGCAGCTGTGTTAAGACGGTGCAGCTGTGTTAAGACGGTGCAGCTGTGTTAAGACAGTGCAGCTGTGTTAAGACGGTGCAGCTGTGTTAAGACGGTGCAGCTGTGTTAAGACGGTGCAGCTGTGTTAAGACTGTGCAGCTGTGTTAAGACGGTGCAGCTGTGTTAATACATTGCAGCTGTGTTAAAACGGTGCAGCTGTGTTTAGACGGTTCAACTATCATAAGACGGTGCAGCTGTGCTAAGACGGTTCAGCTATCTTAAGACGGTGCAGCTTTGTTAAGACGGTGCGGATGCG